>NC_047650.1:28471435-28549893 GCF_902201215.1 Prunus dulcis
CAATTCCAAATTTTAGAAACAAGTATCATCCGTCATGACTGAAAATTGAATGACTACAAAGTATCTGATAGATCTCTGCAAAAGGTCACAGAAATATATACAGGTGAAATAGACCAAATGCAACTGAAGTCCCATTAATGGTACCAACATAGCAACTCTACCTGATTGTGACGAACTTGTTGGTACCATGTCTTGCCCAATGACCCCTCAGATCAATTGGGTTAGCAAAATTATAACCTTCAGCTGCAAGCTTCTCCAACACCTTCTTGAAAGCACCCTGACTCATTTTCCTTCCAGCTATCCTTGCCCCGCGTCGCTTAGTACTCATTGGCAAAGGGTACATAGATACGTTTGTGGTGCAACAAGCAGATTGCCAACCACCACAGCCCCACCTATAACACTGTTGTGGAGCTCCAGTGCATGAGCAGACGGGAATTGGAATACCTGAAATATCCATATTAATCCCGTTTATCACAACATCCAAACTCTTCTTTGCTGGCTTCACACGAGGAACCGAAGGATTGTTATTATCTTTTGGCTTCCTGGGCTTTTTCACTTTTGGGGTTTTTGGTGCACCCCCACCGCCTCTTTTCTTTGATGGGCCACCTTCCTTATTGGCAACTGGCTCTTCTATTCTAGCCACCCTCTCATCCCTTGACGAATCAGGTGGCTGTAAGATCTGCAAGGAGTGAGCTCCTGAAGTTTCTGGCAGAACAGCATAGTTAGGATTGGCAGGCATCATATTGAGAAACTTATCTCTCTGGTTTACCCAACTGTCCCTCATATAGTTCAGTGGAACAGGAGCATCTGATACAACACAATCCCGAGGATGAAAGGCTCCATTGGAGCTAACCATGACTGCGGGATCACGCCCAGGGACAAAAGCTTTTGTGTCGCGCTCTGCCATGCTTGACATGAGCTGCAGGCCAAGATGGCCTTTAAAAGACGGCTCATAATAGCCCCAATTGCGCATGTTCAATGCATCATCATCCATGAGAGCTAGAGATTGAGCAGACAAACAAGCATCGTTATGTTTTGAATTGGCCCATTAATGAAAGTTTTTGAATAACAATAAAAGTTGCCATCGAATAGCCCTCGGAGGCCATGGAAACGAAAAACAAAAGAGATAGGGAGATAGAAACAGAGCATAGCTCAAGCAAATCACAAAATTAGGACCTAGGAGGCAGATGTAAACACAAAATCAGCTGAAAAAAAATGAATCTTCCTATTAAATTAAATATCAAGCATTTGGTTGGCAGCTGATAAAATGAAGGATAACACAAATACTATCGATCCTTCCTAAATGTTTCATTCAGATCCAAAAGAACAAAAATTTAAAATGAACAAAGACCAATTGTGATGAGCATGCAAATATTTTCATCTAATGGCTTATTTCTGAAAAATGAAGATCCTTCCCTATCCAAATAAATAAATATGCGGATTCCAGGATCAAAACTTCTGTGCATTTCCTACACTTTCTCAGCAACCAAACAGAACCCAAGTAAAAAGACCAACACCCAGATCTATATTTCCATCTTAAAGCAAACATAACAGATTAGGGTTTCCGAATCTGATAAATTGGGATCTGAGATCTGTGCACAATAAGGAGAAAAAAATAACAAATTCATAATAATTTTGAAGCTTTCAAATATATAAATATGCACAAGAATGTAAATGGCAGGTTAATAGTACAAGGACCCATATATTCAAATTTTAGAAAGAGAGAGAGATAGTGAGAGAAGAGAGAGGAGAGAGAAAACTTACTTAGGTGGGTGTAAACGGCTCTTTAGGGTTTTGCCCTTCTGGAGAGAGAGAGAGAGAGAGAGAGAGAGAGAGAGGTGAGAGGAGAGAGGAGAGAGGAGAGAGAAACCTGAGAGAGAAAGAGAGAGAAACTTATGAGATAGAGAGAGGAAAGAGGAGAGAGGAGAGAGGAAAGAGGAGAGAGAAAGCCCTAAAATTGAGAAAGAGAGAGAGAGAGAGAGAGAGAAACCTAAATTGGGGTATCTATCAAACTTATAGCTGTCACTTTAAAATAAGGAAAATCTAAAAGGCTGATGGATGGATAAATATATTGATGCATCATATGTTTAACTCAACAGCCGAAGTTTGTAAGGGCAAGTGCCATGTGACAATAATAAAACTCCAATTCTTATCCCTTTCCTTCTTTCTCTCTTTTTATTTTATTATTATTTTATTTAGACAAATATTTTGGAGTCTTTTTTTTCTTTCTAAATAAATATTTTAAACTTTAACCACAAGTTGCCGTGAAGTTGGCAAACTGTCACTTCCAACTGGCGAGCTACCTGGTGCCTTAATAACAGGGATTTGAAACCCTTTGAAAGTACTTTGTAGCCAAAAACAAGCCGAACCTCAAATAAGGATTAATCCCACCCTTCGATCCTTCAAGTATGGAGATACCTCGTGGTATTTACCAAAAAAATATTTGAAACTTTTATTTTGGTACAAAAATAGTAATTGAGACTTGAGATTGAGTAGAGTCACCACTTCCCTTTATTCTATATATTTCTTTCTTTTTCTAAGTACTTACTGACTTTGTGATTTCATTAATCTATAATTAGACACCCCATCTATGATTTATAGAACATATGTGGTATTTTACCTTTGGTAATGTTTACAAATGTGGAATTGAAGGTTTATATGGGAAAAAAAATTATATGTTTGCTTTAAAAAAATCAACGAAATAATATCTATAAATCTTAGAAGTAGACATAAGTTTGTTGTGCAACCATTATTTTTTCTCATCAATGCAATCTAGCACAGTAGAAAAGGACTTTAATTTGTAGACCAATAGTCAAATCCCCTGATACCTCGGTAATATGAGTGAGAAAACCTCTTCCTCTAATGTTGCTTGGATTAACAAAATAAAAAAATAAATAGGGTCTTACATGTAGCTTACTAAAGTCCAGTGCACTATGAAATTACACAAGGGAGTCAAGCCCAAAACTTAAAAACAACTAACTCAAATCAGGCTTGGGCCTCACAACCCAAAGGAGGATCCTTTATTAAAAATAAAATACTGAAGACTGCAAGGGAGGAGGAGCTCAATGTCAAGACAAAGCTCGTAGCCGACAGCGCATGGGCAACAAAATTCTTTTAATCCAAAGACCATGAATATAATATTGCCAATTCAAGTAATGAAAAAGAAACAAGGATCTCTCGTGCATGGGAAAAAATGCTTGGAAATTAATTAATTGGCTAAAAGAAAGGGTAGTTGGGCAAGAAATTTTGCGTTTATGTTTGTCCCTCCCTAGGCACATAAGATAAAATCAACATGCATATCCCAGCTGACCATAGAAATTGGCGGAGCATAAAGTCATACCAATGGTGAAACTGAAACACTTGCCTTATCGAAAGCATGGTGCCTTTAATTTACTCCGCACCTGCTTTTATTCCATATGTTGCCGCGATAGAATTGCAAGGCCTGTTTTTGAAAATAAATCATGCACATAGCACTCAGCTATAAGCCTATAACCTGATGAAGAGGCTCTTTTGGGTGCTCACTGCTCCCCAATTTTATTTCCAGGCACAAATTGCGTGCGTGATCTAGCTAGCAGTACTATATCTAAGGCTGGGTTGGTTCCTCAAACCATGACCTTCAAATAATATTATTTGTTTTTGGTCCAGATATATATATGTTATAATCAGATTGCTTTGATCATGCTTCTTCTTCTTCTTCTTCTTTCTACATAACTCCATGCCCCTATATAAACTACCTTCCTTTCTGTCCTGGCCGATCCTTGCTAACACCCAACACACAATGACGTCCCATTTAGACTTTAGTGGGTGCAAGAAGAGGAAGAGAGGTGAGAGGGTGTTTAGGTTCAAGAGCTTCGGAGAAAATGGGTACCCAGTTGGGTTTGTTGGGTCGTCATTTAGGGAAAATGTAAAGGCCCTCCTTGAATACGGGCATGTGGAGGGTGGTAGCCTATGCAGCACTAGTTCTACTGGAATGAAGTGTTGGTCATTTCAGCTTCAAGTCCATCGCCATGCTCCTGCCCACGTCGTGCTCTTTGTCGTTGAAGAACCTATCGAGGCATCGCTCAATCGCCATTGCAAGCAATGCCAATATGTCGGTAAAGTTCTAATTCCTTCCATCGATCTAGCTCTATTTAATTTAATTTGAAAGAGAGTGTGTTGTTATTTGTAACCATGTTTACTGAGTCTCGCCTAATAATCATATGGTGGTAGGTAGGTAGCTATATATGATGGCCAGCTAATTAATTCCATGATATGTATATAGCTCAGGCTGGGGGCAGCATATGGTTTGCAATAAGAAGTACCACTTTGTGTTGCCTTCCGCGGACACAACGGTGGCAGCGGCAGCTTGCTTGAATTGCAAAGGTAGCAAAGTCTCCTCCTCCGTTGGCAATGGGGGCACCGCGGCAATTAATGGTAATGCGGGTAATTCATCCAATAGTTTAGTGGAATTAGACGGTCATATGATGCACGGTGTGTTTCACTCTAACGGCTTCGGGCATTTGCTGTGTGTCAATGGGCTGGAAACCGGTTCCGACTTGGCTGGACACCAGATCCTTGAATTTTGGGATCGTTTATGCACCGGATTGCGAGCAAGGTACGTAATAATATCTTACCTGAAAATCTTTTTTATGTTTTACCTAAACAAAGAATGAACAATAGTGTATTATATTTGGTACGTATAGGAAAGTGAGTTTGAATGACGTTTCACAGAAGAGAGGCATGGAGTTGAGGCTAATCCATGGAGTAGCATACAGCGAGCCATGGTTTGGTCGTTGGGGTTACAAATTCGGGCGTGCAAGTTTTTGTGTCACTCAGCAAATGTACCAAAAAGCCATTGAAGCACTACAAGGCATGCCCTTATGCTTGCTTATCCACGACCATCTTGCCACTTCCAACCATGACATTCCTCTCATCTTCTCAAGGTATCACACTCTGTCAGACAATTCTTTGGTCACTCTTGGTGACCTTTTCCATTTCATGCTAGAGCTCAAGTCCCGGTTGCCGCCCACAGACCAAAATTCATGCATTGATTCCTCCTATAACCCGGCAATGTTGGTGGAAACAAATTGTAGATGGTCCCCGAAAAGAGTTGAAATGGCGACTCGGGTGATTGTGGAGGCCTTGAAGAGGGCTCAGTTTAGGTGGGTGTCTAGGCAAGAAGTTAGGGACGCCGCTCGTGCCTATATAGGCGACACGGGGTTGTTAGATTTCGTGTTGAAGTCGTTGGGGAACCACATTGTGGGAAATTACCTGGTTCGCCGCACCTTAAACCCGGTGACTAAAGTTCTTGAGTATTGCTTGGAAGATATCTCCAATCATGTGTCCCCTAATAACCAAGATGGCTTGCTCAGGAACAATCCGAAAATGAAAGCTGCGTGGTACAAGATTTCGAAATTCCAGTTAATGAAGGACATGTTCTACTTGTACAAGCACATCCTCAAAGACCAGAAGCTCAGCACAGGGATCTTTTCAGCCATACCAATGGCTGTAAGGATCATTATTGACTCCAAGTACCTTGTGAAGGATTATTGTGGTGGTGAGGTGCCTATGGAGGTTGAACTAGGCCTTCAAGGCAAGTCAAACATCTACTGCACCGTGGTGCTAACACACCCCGATGACGAAGAGCTTGATCATGATCAAAACTATAATAAGATTATAAGCAACAATGCAACATTGCCACCCTACGAGTGCCTCACGCTGAAGAACAATGCGACAGTTGAAGAGCTCAAGAAAGAAGTGGAAAGCAATTTCAGGGAGATTTACTGGGGATTGAGGGGGTTTGTGGTGGAAACAATTGGAAATTTTGGAAATTTGAAGAATGCGAAGGGGACAGATATGGTTTTTGGGTTGGTTGAGGCGGGTCAGAAGATTGTGGTTGAAGGAAGCAACAAAGATATGAGAGGGCTTGTAAAACAGGAGATGTATGAATGTGGGCGGAGGGAGTATGTTGTGGATTGCCCTTGTGGTGCCAAGGAAGATGATGGGGAGAGAATGGTGGGTTGTGATATATGTGAAGTCAGGCAGCATACGCTTTGTGTTCGAATACCAAACAATGAACAAGTGCCTCATATATTTCTCTGCAATCGATGTGAAGGAGAAATCATACTTTTGCCTTCTCCATAGCTCTGCAGCAGTAGCAAGTAGCAACCAATATTACTTTCATTTATTATGATCCATCCCCTTAATTCTGTGTCATCATTGTTTATGTTTCATTAATTTATGTCCTTTTTATTCTGGGAAGATGTTATGTAATCTGTCAAGAACAACATCAGATAAGTCAAGTAATTTAGCAAGTATACTTTAATTACAGCATTATTCATGCTTGAGCTTTTACCATTTATTTATTTATTTTCATGATTTCATGGCCCAAATCCAATATATCAACTTATATCTATTTTGGGCCTTCAGATTTAACGTTGAGCTGCTTGAAGACACCCACACTACTGGGCCTTAACATAACACTGTACTAATTTTCTTTTGGGCCGATTGCGATTATACACTAAAAATGAATTGATTTATGAGAGCACAACACACCAAAAACGACCATCTCATTAAACTGAAATGGAAAACTTATCTCAAGTGTGATTGTTCGGAAAGGAGCAACTAGTGTAGTGGTTTTGAGCAATTATTTTTCTAGTTTTAGCATACATGTAGTGTGTGTGAATTTACTATATTATCGTCCCTCTTAATAAGAAACATTTATAAATAATAATAAACTAATTAAAGCTTATTTTAAACGAGGTAGTTTGGCATTGTTGTGCTGTGAAAATAATTGTTATCAGATTTGCTATGAGAGAAATCAACTGTGAGATAAAACAGTTTGGCGTTTGGTAAACTTTTTGTTAAAAATGTTGTTGGTACTGATTCCCACATAATCAGAAAATGATTGCTGCATAATCATTAAATCCAGCGCCTCTTCGAAACTGATTCTTGCATAATTAGAAAATGAAAGCACTTCATTAGCTGCTTTCCATTATAGCTTCCTCTCACAACCATTTTTAACGATAAGTGATTTTCTCATAGTTTATCATACGGGCTGGGCTTTCCAAATTTTTTTTAAAATCACTTATCACTCCAAATAAGAAATGCCAAACGGACACTTAGGAAAATTTATTAAATTTCATTTCTATATCGACAAAGAAAAGGAAAGAGAAATGTTTGACCCCATTACAATTTGTAACCAAGGTTTTTGGATCAAGTGTTATCAATATATATTAATTAAACATCCAACCATTTCGTTTAATTAGGGCTAAATAAAACGAGAAACTTGTCTAGGATGATGAGCACCCAATTTATGTTTGTGGTTGGTTGTTGGAGTGTTGCACGCCTAAAAAGAGAAACATTTCCTTCAACTGCAAGGATCAATTTTTTTTCCCCCTATCATCTTTCCAACGGCAACAACTTTTTATTGACTTCTATCCCTTAACAAAAATTAAAATAAAAACAAAGGAAAGCTCTACACCACCAAATTTTATTTTCAACTTTTTTTTTAGTAAGATCATGATATGAACGTTTTCCTTCTGAAAATCAGGGGAGAGTAGAGAGGCGGGTAGAAAGATTCAAATAAGTGCACTATTTACTGCACTATGATAATTGCTATTTTTGACTTTGACCACCATGATCATTCCAACTTAAAACCTTATTTTTAAAGCAGATATGTAAGTATAGAAATCAAACGAAGTTTGAAGTTGGAATCAAAGATCAAAGAAAGCATCCCCTGATCCACAGTGTATTGTTGGAACCCAAATCATTGCTTCATTTTCCCTGTAGAGAGAGAGAGAGAGAGAGAGAGAGAGAGAGAGAGAGAGAGAAACGAAAGTGGTGCGGTGTAAAAAGCAAATGGGTAAATGTTGAAGCGGTTAAAACTTAAACTGGATGAGTTTCTGTTCATGGGTATATTTGTCTCTGCGTACTAGTTTGGGTTAAGCTTCCAAGACCGCTTCACTTTCTGGAAATTACTCAGTCCGTAGTCATTTTCTTTATTTTTCTAATTATTATTGTACATTTCCTTTTGGGTAACTTTTCTTCCCCCTCTCCGTATGAATCTGTTTTTATTATTACGTAGGGCAGGTAACTTGTCAGACTCTGACATTACCCACTACATCTCTCTCTCTCTCTCTCTCTCTCTCTCTCTCTCTCTCTCTCTCTCTCACTCATTGCATTGCATTGCATATACTGTACACACAACACAAACACACAGATTTATCCGAAAAATAATAAATGAAAGTTCCATGAAGGTGGAGAAAACAAACAAACAAATGTCTCTTCTGTATGGCCTATGCCTTGAGTGCGAAGAAATGATGGATATGCATGGGCATGTTAATCATAGCTAACACTGTGGGTTCTAACATGTTCGATTTGAAACTAAATACTTTTTTTTTTTTTTGGTCTCCTTTTTGGTTTTCAGTGTGACAGTAAAGAATGGAATAGATGCCAACTTTGGTTCACTTCTCGGGATACCAACACAGCTAAACCAGACAAACGCCTCACTCAGCGCAATAACACAAAGGTTTTTTGGCCCCTACCCATCATCAATTTCAAATTATTGAAGCATCTCCCTCGTATATATACTTACTCAAATCTTTTTGTTCGATTAATGTTTGTACATTGCTTAATTTGAAGTCGCAAGTGAATTAAATACGCAATTCCTAACAAAATCTCATTAAGAGTGAATGAATTTATAAATTCCAAATTCATTTTTTAAAAAGAGACATGGAAGTAGAACTCCATCAGATATTAATTAAATTAATTAATGGATCTCAAAAAAGTAAAGTTAAAGCTATAGATGTTAAGATATATACATAATTAATTGGACTTTAGGGCTAAGTCAACAGAATTTTTTAAAGCTTGGGTTGCCACGTGAGAGAGGGGATTAGTTTTAAGAAAAGGTGATTAGATTTGGAATCCAGAACACTTGGGAGGGAGGGATGATTGCTTTTTTTGATGCAGCAATGCATGCCACCATGTGATAAGAATCCTTCTCCCATCATCCTACCATTCTTTCCAACTCAACAAGTATAATAAAGTAGGGCAAGCATCTTCTCCTTTTTTCTAATTATTCATTCTTAAAAACCCTACCCTTCATCACCTCCATCCATCATATACATATATATAATTCACTCCATCTTTATCTCTGTGAACACATTAATTATATTTTGACATGTGTGTTCTGAACATTTGTCAAAAAGTAATATTTAAAAAAAGAAAGAAAAAAGATTCACATTGTTGTATGTTTTCATTTTTGTTGTTGTTGTTGTTGTGTATTTACTGTTCTTGGGATAGAAACCAAACAAGCCCTTAATTCTTGAGTAACTTTTTTGTATGAGAAGATGCTCTAACCATGGAGAATGAAATCTCAGTTTCTAGCTAGGCAATCATACATTAAGGAGAAAGTCCAAATCTCATTTGCTAGATTTGTAAACCAAGGATTATATATATATATACAAAATTAATTAATTATAAATATACACCGCATATGTGTTTTGGTGTCATAAAGATGTAGGGTGATGATGATATACATTCAGTTTCGATCAATTATTAATTTGATATCAGAGTTATCCCTAAAATGGACAATTCTTTGTCTTCTATAAAGTTGAAATTCGACCCCTCTCTTGACCGGTAAGAGCTAATAAGCTTTTTCCCAAAATGTTGATAAATATTAATTGTTAAAATTAATTAATGGTAATTATTTCAGTGTCACTTTCTTTTGTGGGTGGGGGGTGGGGAGTAAAAAAAAAAAAGGAGAAAAGAGGAGAGAGAAATATTGGGTATAAAAATTATCCCAAATCCTGCCTGTGATATGCATATGCATGCAATGCAAGAGCGGCAAACATTTTTGTCTTGAAGTACTATTATATAATATAATAATAATATGGAAAATTAAACTTAGAGAGAAATGATTACTGCAGCAGCCAGCCCTGATGAAAATGACTAATCGTGCTACCTTTTACCTTCTGAAAAGGAAAAGCTGCTACAACAAACATGTTAATCTGGATTAGCTCGCCATCATGAATCATGAAACCAGTACATGTGCCGGAACTCCTTAATTATTTCTCTTATTATTGTCATTTAATTTAATTTATAAACCCAGATTTTACCTCTGCCTCTTGTTTTTTACTTTATGTAGAGAGGGCTGAGGAGAGAGATAGCCAGAGTGGTCATGTGAGGGGGTGGATGAACTCACGTGGAACGGGGTTGCCTGGGCCTGCATTTATACATGCAAATTACAGTGTGACGAATAATGACTGTTTGTTTTCTTATGGGAAGGATGTTTTTTTGTTTCTGTCTAATTCTGTGTGAGTACAGTGTGTGTGTGTGGGGCTCTAAATTTTAAGCATCAGTGTGATTGGGTCAGCCAGCCATCCAGCCAGCCCCAAACTCCCACCCCCAATCCCAACCCCAAACCCAACCCAACCTCCTCTCTCTCTCTCACTCTCTCTCTCACACACACACACAAACACATGCTTTATCTCCCTATACTCTCTTTCTATCTCTTTTTTTTGTATAGGTAGAAGAAAAGAGCTTTATAAACAAGACTTGCCACAACCTTACCTGCTCAAGGTGGGGGGTCATTGAAACAAAGGAAAAAAAGCTCACTGAGAAAGGAGGAAAAAAAAAAAAAAAGCTAGCTAGCCAAAAAGCCTTAAAGCTTAAAGAAAGTTGATTGCAGAAAGCAAGAGCTTTTCCTCTTTCTTTCTCTCTCTCTCTCTCTCTCTCTACATATGAAATGGAGAGATTAGAGTAAAGCTGAAACCCACTAGTCCAACTTCACCTGCAGCGCCCTGTACATGTGTGTGTAAGGATTGATTGATTCTAGTGCTCTCTCTACTTAATTCCCCCAACATATAGTCTTGAAAAATTCACCCATGTTGGACAACCACACTGCTTCTTCCTCTGCTGCTCCGTCTTCTTCCTCTCATGATGCCTTAGAAAATGGAGGAGCCACTCACAAAAGAAAAAGAAGACCAGCTGGCACACCAGGTAATTTATTTACTTAAAACTTCATTAACAACTCCAATATCCCGCAAACCCTCTTCTGATTTTTAATCTTCTTGTTGTTTTTATTTTTTGGGGTTTTGATCGTTTGATTCACACGTCTGTTTATAGATCCGGATGCAGAAGTTGTGTCTCTGTCTCCCAAGACCTTGCTGGAATCAGACCGGTACGTATGCGAGATCTGCAACCAAGGATTTCAGAGAGATCAGAACCTGCAGATGCACAGGCGACGGCACAAGGTGCCGTGGAAATTGCTAAAGAGAGAAATTGCTCAAGATCAGGTCATCAAGAAAAGGGTGTTTGTCTGCCCGGAGCCCAGCTGTCTGCACCATGACCCTTGCCACGCCCTGGGCGATCTTGTTGGGATTAAGAAGCACTTCAGAAGAAAACACAGCAATCACAAGCAGTGGGTGTGCGACAAGTGCTCCAAAGGCTATGCGGTTCAATCTGATTACAAAGCCCATCTCAAAACCTGTGGCACCAGAGGACATTCTTGTGACTGTGGCCGTGTGTTTTCCAGGTTTGTTCAATTTACCATCATCATTATGCTTTTTTCAAAAGCGCCTAGCTTTTTAGCTAGCCAGGCCAAAATCATCATCTGAAATCTGAATATGGTCGGTCAGGCTTTCTATTGTGAATCATTTATTGCAAGAGGCCATTATAGTACCATATACAGTGTACTGGTTGATAGCTAGCTCCATTCAAATGTTATGACCTTTCTTCCATTTTCGTTCAAACCCTAAAAGCTCATCCCATAAAAAGCATGTTAATTACCTGTCACAGATAAGAACAAATCTTGAAATCCTACAATCTACCTTTTTTCTTAAAATAATGATTTATCTTTCTTGTTCTTGATGGCATCGGTTTCTGACCACCATGCTTCTCATGTATGCATTCTTCTGTTCCACTCCCTCTTTCAATTACTGTATAAATCAGTTTCCTAACAGTAGCACATGACCTCATCGATCCTCATGCTTGCTAATTGCCTTTTTTGTGTTCTTCTACTGCAGGTCTACAGTTCCCAATAACATACAGTTTCCGGCAATATTTACCTATCTTTGATACAAAAACTGCCATACTATATTTTACTTAATTATTTCTTTATATATATATATATATATATATATATATAGGTACCCCACATGATTTCTTTTACTTACTTATTAAACTAGTATTCTGTTTTAATTTATGGAACCTAATCATATCATCCATACTACAGATACTCCCAGTCTATCAATTTAATATTCATTTGCTTCTTGGTAACCCTACATATATGTATATATATGAAGGGCTTATGGCTAACGATCTTCTTGTTGTTAATTCGTAAAGACACCAAGAAAAGTCCATGTTTTTATCATGATAATGTGTGTGTATATATAGAATTATAGATCAATATATTCAGTTTGAATCATTCTACCTTATCGTGATTTCAGAGTGGAAAGTTTCATAGAGCACCAAGACACTTGCACAGTCCGACACGTCGTCCGGCCAGAATTCCAGGCGGCACTGCAGCCGGCCTGCTCGTCTCGAACCGCATCGAGCACCAGCCCCTCCAGCGACACCAATTTCAGCATCAACAACAACAATAATAATAATGTGCCACAAGTCTTGCCTGGTTTCCCATTGCGGCCAAACCCAACTCACCATCACGATCATCAGCGTGAGCATGCTCTTAATAATCCTTACAGTACTTGTAATCAGCAGCAGCAGCAGCAACAAGTCCGTAATAATATTCTGGAACTTCAGCTCCTTCCATCCTCCAACACCCACACTACCTCCCCACCAAATTTAGACGAAAAACACGCAACCCATTTGAAGCTTTCCATTGGCTCATCGTCATGTGATCAGCGCGGTGATGAAAAGAACGATCAAACAAGCCAGCCCAGTTCATCAGGTATAAGAAGAAGCTCTTCAAATGCTGAGAAGATGGACGGTGCTAGGCCCACGTTGGAAGTGGCAAGGTTGAAAGAGTTCGCGAGCGAGGAGTTAAAGCTGGCCATGGCTGAAAAGGCGTACGCCGAAGACGCTAGGCGAGAAGCCAAACGGCAAATAGAGATGGCTGAGCTGGAGTTTACCAACGCCAAGAGAATGAGGCAACAAGCCCTGGCTGAACTGGAGAAGGCTCAGTTCCTCAAAGAGCAGGCCATGAAGAAAATAAGCTCCGCCATTTTGCAAATCACTTGTCAAGCTTGCAAGCAACACTTCCATGCTTCTGCAACTACAGCCGTGGGACCCTCTGATGAGACCTCTCTTGCCATGAGTTACATGTCCTCCGCCACAACCGAAGGAGAAGGAGATCACGATCAATGACCCCACCGGGCACATGATTATGATTGATGATCATGCAACATCAGCTAGCAAACGATACTGTTAATTAAACCATATTTTGTAATTGGTTTGGTAACTTTTTTTACGTTTTTATTGTTTTCACATGCAATGCTTATCTTCTAAACAGACAGACGTCTCACAATCTTTTTTCAGTTTTCATCAGTTAATTATTGCTTTATCAGAGTAGGGATCTTTATTTCTGACCATTGTTGGGGTATTGGTTGAGGAGTGTTGTAATTGGGTTCTTGTATTTAATATTTTGATATATTAAATATATATATATATATATATATCTTCATTTGTTACAACTTACGAGAGAGAAGAAGGAAAAAAGAGAAAGTGACTTTTCTGGGTTTGCTTTATACATTCAATTCAGTGGTGCATTAATTTCATAGTACCTTCATATGCATTACTTGTAATTTCAAGAAAAATACTTTGTTGTATTGTATATGGCGCTTAGCATTTGGTCAATCAAAAGAGCTAAGTCGCTTATTCGTTGGAAGTCATAATTTCATTCCTAACTTTATCAGCACTTGCACTACACACTACACACTACACACTACAATGCCATGACAGAAAAAGACAAAAAGTAAAAAGCACCCCTCTTTTTCTTAGAAGCTTACCCTTAATTTGTCTTGGTTCTGAGACTGATTTATAAGCATGCATGATTATGTTAGAACTTAGATTAGATGGCAGCCTTGATTCCCATAGTTAAGAAGACTAAATTAATTAATGGATTGGATTCCATACGTAGAAAGGCAAGTTAATTTGGTGGATTAAGTTATGTAATGTCGGGGTTGGGACCCTGTTGCTAAATGATAGGAAAGCTCCTTTCAGTTTCAGAGATGCTGACCTACATATACTTGAAACCAAATTGAATTAATGGGGAGAGAAAAAGATAGAGAAAGAGGGTACTGTCAACTGTGTGAGAAAGATGGGAGGTCGTTTTCAATGCATTTGTAATCCTTTTAAAGGCTATTTTAAAAAAAAACAAGAGAGAGAAAAAGAGAAGACCATGTTTTTCAGTGCCACTGTTGGAATTGTTACGCTCAGGCACTCGTCCCTGTCAAACATAAACAACACACACAACTCAATCACTCATGTGTGTGTGTATGTGGTTATATTTACACATACATCCATACATGTATATATTACTTTATCAGAGTCATCTGCGCAGCAGCAGTGCAGCACAGTGCCTTTTCATTAATTTTATTGGCCCAATAACAAGGAGATGAGAGCTGAAGGAAGACTCAAATTTAATGTTAAAGATTTTCAGAAAAAGTGCGTGTGGTTGCTGATTTTCTAACACCATTCAAACCAAAGCAAAAGGCCAACTCAAACCAAAGCTGCTCCAAAAGGATTTCCATTTATCGCTCCTCTTCTTACCTTTGCTTTTCTTTGTCTCTCTCTTTGTCTCTCTCTTTCTTTTTCTCTCTCTTTCTCTCTTTCTCTCTTTCTCTCTCGGGGCCACGTGCACCTCTTTCCTACCTTTTAATGTTGCCTTACTTTTCATGGATGTCTAGTGGATTGGCTAGCTACCGTATCCATCCGCATATGGTTAGCAGAGACAAGGGAGGGAGGCTTTCTTTTCAAAATTTACCTCTTGCGTGTTACGGGCATCTTCCATTTTCAATTTTCAATTTGCTTTTTAACCTTTCACAGTTCACCTAACACTACGAATATCAACTTTCATTCTTTATCTTTGGTGTTCAAATCAAAATCTCTAATCAAAATTTTAAAATATATATATATATTATATGTAGCCTTTGACTAGTCAAAGTTTTATACGCGAGAGAGAGAGAGAGAGAGAGAGAGAGCCCCCTTGAAATGAATACCTAAAATTTGAATAAAGATATTTGTTGCACTGTATACAAACGAAGAGAGCACTGTATATGAAGAAGGGAGGTGGCATCTTTAGATAAATAGAGACAAAACCTTTTTCCGACATCAACCGTAGGGTAGCGAGTGGATGGAACTTTCCATTTCGCCTTACAGCAAGTCAGATATTAAAGAAAGAAAAAGAAGAAGAAAAAAAGTAATTACAAAAAATTTCAAAAAGTTGCTAAAGTCACTGTTCGTTTGCCTTTGCCCACTCAAAAAGTAAAACTAAAACTTAATGTAAGACGAATATGTATATTCCCTACATACAAAAGTTGGGGAGGGAAAAAATATCTTTCTTCAGGCTTTGTCCCATGTCTTAATTAGTTAATATCTTCATCCATATGTATCCCCAACAAGAGATGAAAAAACAAAACCACCCTACTCTGGAAAGGGTAAAGCTATAGTTCAAGGAGATTCCATTACACAAGGCACAGGTTCCGTGGATATTTAAATTAATTCTTCAAGACATACATGAATTACTTCAAGGTTTTCAACAAGTTCGGATTCCTCATATCTGTTGAGAAGCAAATATGGTAGCAGATGCATTGTCACATAAAAGACATTGTTAAAGTATGAGAACTATAAGAGAATATTTGTTTGTGAAAATTTTTTGTGTATTCTTTTCTTTATAGGATGTCATATTTATAATACAACGAAACTTGAATGGGCAAGTAATCATTTCTGTACATAGGAGAATTTCTTAGTTTTCCAAATTACTCTAATTCTGCTCTTCACTTCGTATCTCTCCCTGAAGCGTAGAATGAGATAATGGGTCATGGAAGAACAACTCAGATTCCAGAAAGGTCACATCCAAAGTGAAATAGGTACGTTAGGTATGAAGGTGATAATGGCGGTAGCCATTCTGATGAGTGGCATAACGTAACCCACAAAAACACAATGAAGAGCACAATGATAAAGTTTGCTACATTAATTTTTGTGGAGATGAACGAAAGCCACACATCCAAAGATTCGTGGTGTGAGTACTAAAACATAGGGCATAGGTCTGTGTTGCGCAAGCACTTGTAAGGGAGTTTTAAAGGTTAATACACCAGAAGGCATATGGTTGATCAGGTGAACTGCGGTGATAATAGCATCATCCCAATGATGGCGAGGAACATGTGCGTCAATCAGAAGTGCTCGGGCGGTTTCAAGAAGATGTTAATTCTTTCGTTCAGCAACACCATTTTGTTGCGGTGGCTGAGGACAAGTCGTCTCATGGATAATTCCATGTTGTTGGAAGTAAGTCTGAAAATCATGATTGACAAATTCTCCATTATTGTCTGAGCAAAGAATCTGGATTTGAGCACTAAATTGAGTTTTCGTTTGTTTGTATAATGATTGAAAACGGGAAAACACTTCGTTTTTATTTTTCAGCAAATAAAGTCATGTCATCCGTGTACAATAATCTATAAATGTGACAAACCACCGAACACCAGAATAAGCAGTGATAGGTGAAGGTTCCCAGACATCATAGTGAATTAACGTAAACGGAGTAGTACACTTGTTCGTACTGAACGGATAGGGCACACGGTGACTTTTGGCCAAAATACAAGTATCACATGTGAAGTCGAAGTCCTTAAAACCGGAGAATAAATCTGGTATAAGATGCTTCATATAACTAAAAGACGGATGTCCCAATCGACGGTTCCACAACTAGATTTGCTTTTATTTGCTATCAAAGGGATGCGTCACACTGTTAGCCATGCCGAGACTGAAGTTATCTACATAATATAACCCCACATATCTTAGTACCATGACCAAGAATCTCCTTAGTGTGAATATCCTGAAGTAAACAAAAACTCGGATAAATAAGTACACAACAATTTAATTGTTCAGTAAGCTGACTAGTTGACTAACTGACAACAATTTATTGGATAAAGATGGAACAAGTAAAGTATTAAACAGTGAGAGAGAGGATGAGAGTGCAACAGTGTCAGCCTCTATCACAGGATAAGTAACTCCATTGGCATTAGCAATACAAGTTCGTCGGGGTTGTGTAGTATTAAGAAAATCATCAGGATCAAACCTCATATGATCAGTTGCACCGGAATCAATTATCCAGCTCCTGGAATCAATCTTATCCGAAGTATGAAATCCATGACCAATATCATTAATGGTCATATTGCGTTATGTTTAATCTTTGAAAGTAGCCCACCATTCGAGGTAGCCATACAATTTAAAACAAGTTTCACGAGTATGTCTTGGATCACCATAATATGAGCAATCTCGTCCATGTGTCGGGGACGTTAGTTGGGAAGTCATAATCTGTGCAGCGGAAGATGCATAGGATACAAGTTTAGTAGGAATTCGGATCGGGATCTGAGCCTGAGTCGGGGCCGGAGTCAGAGTCGAAGTCGGGATCTGGGCCTGAATTAGAGACAAATTCGGGGTTGGGGTCATCATTGGAGTCAGGGTCGGGGTCGTCGTCGTCGTCGGAGTCAGAGTCAGAGTCAGGGTCGTCGTCATCGTACTCGAGGTCGGGGTCAGGGTTGGGGTCGTCAAAATTTGATCCTGATTCAGGATCGAGTTCGAGGTCAAAATCTGCATCAATAGGAGCTGAGCCTCCTGGGTACTCAACTCGGCTATGGTTAGTTGAGAATGAGAGAATGAGTCGGTGGTGCTACTTCCATGAGAGTTGAAAAAATCATCAACTCCAATAGCGACGGCGGGGGTTTGAAACTAGAGTTAGTAATTCTAAGATCGCCACTCTGATACCATAGCGACAGTAGAAATTTGAAACTAGGGTTGAAAAAATCGTCATACCTATCGAGAAGCGAATATGGTAACAGATGCTGTGTCACATAAAAGACATGAGGTCTCTTCTAGTTGTATATGGCTCGGTAAGTTTCCAAAGGAAGTCAGTCAATTTTAGAATACAATGTGATGAAATTAGCTTCAGTAAACCACTAAATTTGTATAGCGCAGTGTGGACCATCCTCTGCTTTTTATGCATATTGGTGATCGGGGCAGGAAATAATATCATGCGTGACTGGGTTAATGTATTGTAGCAGTGTGGGCATGGCATGGCATGGCATGCAGGGACGGATTTATTTATGTAGATGGGGTCTAGTCTTCGTCTTGATCTATCACTCAGTGCTAGCTGCAGGGCACCAGCATTATAATCTTGCATCTCAATAAATTATCATTCATTCATTCATTGTACAGTACTTACAGATTCCTTTTTCTCTTTTCTTTTTTCTATCAGATAATTTTTTTGGCATAAAATCTGTTCAAAATTGTATCTATAAATAGTTGATGATATGATATTCTGCTCTCAGCCTCTCAAAAACCCAAGTTGGAGCTGGGTCAGATTCTAAATCAATTTAGACCCAACCCAAGTATCAAAAATCACAACTTGAGCTCAAGCTAGCCCAAGTTTTCGAATAAACGACTCAGAAACCCAACAAGATTTTGAGCTTGCCCAAGTGGTTCTGCTGCGTGGACTGGACTTCCGGAATTTGATTGAAAGTTTGACATGCATACATACATACATACAGGGATATGTGACTCAAACTTTATTGAATAAATAAAGGGGCATTTGTAGTAGAATTAAGATCAAGTTCCCGTTTCAGTCTGATTGACGGTCACAGTGGTGTTTACTTGTTTTGTTTGTTGGGGAGGGGCAGGGTCAGGGGCAGCGCCGAAGATGAAGATGACATGACGGATGATGCTCCGATGCAAAAGAATGCCATGAGTAGGAAGCTTGCAGAGAGATTTGCCAGGTTGAGGAAGGAAGTTGTCAACTTTTGATAGATAGTCATCTAACGAAAGATGCGCAAAACTAGTATCCATGATATGCTTAATATCAGAAGTAGCACCAAATCCTGCACCTACTCGCGTTGCTAACAGGGATGATATAACCTGCATGCAAGTGCAACCATCCAACAATTAATATTAATTATAAAACTCAGAGAGAGATGATGGAGAGCTTAATTAACCAACCTTGTCACCATAAAATTCAAACAGAACAAGAACATGATGTGTAGGCCAGTCCAATCACAATTGTACCTGCAGCATATATATGTTAATCAGAATCAGACAGACGAACACAATTATTATAATAAAAATAATAATCCTGAAAGGAAAGGGTAATTAATTAAGAGAGGGAGACACTGTACCAGTTGAAATCCTTGAACCCAATCTTGACATGCAAGGCATGGTCAGTATTTGAGTCAGCTGCAAGGACGATGAGAGAGGATAAGAGGAAAATCAGGCACAGGACAGGACTCTCAGAACAAGCGCTGTGATTGCCTTCAAATTCAATGCCATGGAATTTTACTTTTTTGGGTTGGAAATATGAACACGCTATTAATTGTGGCGTCCGATATTTATAAAAAAATTAATTTAAAAAAAAAAAGAGCAGTCAACAATAAATCTAGCTATTGTCTCTTAATTGTGGCGTATGGACACAACTCATGTTGTTTTTGGTTTTGTAATCAAATGGGATAATAAATCAATTAATCAAGGAAATAGGAGGAGGTGATGTTCCGCTAACTAGGTACTTAATTTTTTACGTTAGGCAGTAAATATATTGGCTTCAACCAAGAGTTACATTTCCTTTTACAGTGACTAAAAAGACAGCCACTATTGTCCCTTAAATTTGCTTGGCTCCTTCTCACGACAAATGAAACTTTGATACTTATCATATTCTAAATAAAAAAGTTAAGAAGTTAATAATGAAGAAATGCGATAGATTTCATTCATAATTCAAACCTAAAGACTGTTATCCACAATGATCAATACAAATAACTATACAAAATTAACACAAATACAAAACATAATAACCATAAAGGGTTAATAATAAGGGTATATAAAAACTTGTACACGGAGTATATAATTAGGAATGAACCGTTAATATACATTTTACTATTCATATTAATTAAAAAAATAAAAATAAAATCCTAAGTAGAAATATCGAATTAAACTTGAAATAGGCCCAAGCAATGGCGGGCCTACACGTTGACCTTTTTCCAAGTCGAATACCGGACTTAGGGAGTGGCTGGTGGCTAATTGCTCCAGGAATTCTAAGACTTCCAAAGAAATTCTTAAGTTACATTAGTCTCCTTCTTGTGCTGACTGTTTTAAAATTAATGTGGATGGCAGTTGTATGGGTGAGATGGGATCTATTAGTGCTGGAGGCATCATAAGGGACTCTACGGGTGGATGGATTAAGAGTTTTGTTATAAATTTGGGGTGTGGTAAAATCCTTGAAGCTGAATTATGGGGTGTTTTCAGAGGTTTACTCCTTGGAATGAAGGTATCCGAAGAACTAAAGTGGAGTGTGACTCTTTTACTACTATCTCCTTAATTAATGGAGAGACTAGGGCTAGTCACCCTCTCTCTAGCCTCATCCATAATTGCAAAGACATGCTCTTGCGTGACTGGGAGTGTTCCATCTCTGATATTTATACAGAATAAAACATTACTGCTGACCATATGGCTCATATGGGTCAAAGTTCCAGTTTGGGTTATTATGTTGTTGATCTTCCCCCTCCTTCTATTGTAAGCCTCTTGGCAAATGACTCTGTTAGGATGACCACTGCTAGGCTTGTCCCAGTGTAGTTTTCTTTTTGGTTTTCTCTTGGCTTCGGCCCTCCTTGTAACCAAAAAAAAGGTTCTTATTAGCCCAGTGAGTTTTGCAAATTCTAAGCCGCTATGCTCTATTGCTTGTTTCCAATTAGCCAGTGGTCAACATGTATGGTATAGCTAAAGAAAAAAATAACGATTTGTAGAGTAGGTACAAGAAAATCATTAATATCCATCTGAGCAACAAATCTTACAAACATTATATTCTTACAATGATGATGATGATGATGATGATACTGATAAACGTACAAGAAACATACTCCCGTCCCTCCCCTGTTTCAACTTTCAAGCACTATTGCTGCTTCCATTTGTTGATCCAGGCATCAGCTCTCTCAGCATGGCCACCACCTGCAACATGTTAGGCCTCTTAGATGGGAAGTCATCTACACACTGCAGTGTTATCTCCAAATACCTCACCATCTCTTTCACTTCTTCAGCTTCTGCTTCATCAGTTCCTTTGGTTACTGAAAGCAACTCTACGTCTATCACTTCCATCTGTTTCCCTTCTCTCACCTTCATCTTCGCCCATCCCACCAAGTTTGTGTCCCCAAAATCCTCCTTGTCTGTTGGGCGTTTTCCAGTCACAAGCTCCAACAGGACAACCCCAAATGAGTAAACGTCGCCTTTTGCAGTGCACCGGAAACTTTGGTAGTACTCAGGTGGAACATAACCAGGAGTGCCTGCTAGAGTGCTTACGCTTAAGTGGGTGTCAAGAGCACTTATGAGCCTTGCCATCCCAAAATCAGAAACTCTTGCTTCCATTTCATTGTCCAACAACACGTTGCTTGACTTCATGTCTCTGTGTATAATGTGAGGGATGCAATTGTGGTGGAGGAAACAGAGTCCTTTTGCTGCACCTCTTGCAATCTTTTTCCTTTCCTCCCATGTTAGAATCCGCCTGTCACGTGTCTTTGTTCTTCCATGGAGCATTTCTTCAAGGCTTCCATACTCCATGTACTCGTATACTAGCAGCCTCTCTTCACCAATTTTGCAATAACCCAATAAGGGCACAAGATTCCTGTGCTTGATCTTACCCAGAGTTTCCATCTCGGCCATGAATTCGCGGTCACCTTGGCAGCTTAACCGTATAAGTTTCTTGATTGCAACACTTGTCCCGTCTTTCAGCGTTGCCTTGAACACTTCTCCAAAACCTCCACACCCTATAAGACTATCTGCTGAGAAGCCATTGGTTGCCTCAATGAGTTGGGAGAACTTGAGCTTCCTCAGCTGTCTTTGGAAAGTTGCAACATTAATGCTCAAGGGTTCTTTCTCTTTGTCAATTTTCCATGTGGTGGCTGCATGGGATGCTTGCAAGCGATTAAGCATCTTCACCTCCTTTGCTTCCTTTCGCCTTGTGCGCATGGCAATTGCCCACACAATCAGAACACAGACAGAAGCAAGAGAAATCAGAACCCCCAAGACAATGCTGTTAGCCCATGATGCAACCGATGGCCTTCGTCTTCCTTTGCCTGCATCCTGGTCACTTGGAGTGGTGGCTGGTTGGTCATTGCTGCTCTGGCACTCAGGTAATGGAACCCCACAGAGTCCAGGGTTGTTAGCATACTGGGTAGCAGGAAGTGTACTGAGCTGCCCTCTTGTGGGAATTTCGCCCGTTAATTCATTGCTGGACAGATCAATTTGAACCAAGAAAGATAGGTTGGAGAATGAATCAGGGATATGACCCTGCAGTCTGTTATGTGATGCATCAAACACCCCTAAATCTTTGAGCTTGCCAAGTGATGCAGGAATCTCACCTGATAACTGGTTGTGGGATAACTCAAGAACTTGTAATGCAATCATGTCCCCCATTTCTTCTGGGATTTTCCCACGCAGCTGATTGTAAGAAAGATCAAGATACTCCAGCGTTTGGTATTTTGTGAAGAGACTCAGGACTGCGCCAGAGTACAATCTGGTGAAATCACAAGTCTTCAGTGTTGGGTCCTGCTGAAGCCTTTCAGGTCGGATTCCGGCAAATTCTAATAAACCTCCTACTCCTTTACAGGAATTCCCAATATTCCGTACAAACACCAAAGTATTGCCAGAGAGAATTCCGCTCAGGGATTTGGCCCCAAGCTGCCTCCCAAGTCGAGGTGGGATCTCTCCAGTGAGTCTGTTGCTGTTCAAATCCAACCAAACCAAACTGCTGCAATTGGCCAGTTCTCCTGGTATCTGCCCACCCAAGCTATTGTTCCCAAGTTGCAGAACAGCCAGTCTTGTCAAAAGGCCAAATTCTTTCGGGATTTCGCCACTTAGTTTATTGCTTGTGAGTGATATCCATTCGAGATTACTGCATCTGAACAGTTCAACTGGGATCTCACCAGTTAGGCGGTTATTGTTGAGAATAAGATCCTTGAGATTCCTGCAGTTTCCCAAGTCTGGTGGGATTTTTCCCTCTAAGCCATTGTACCATGCTATTAGCTGCTGCAAATTCTCCAGCTTCCCAAGCTCAGCTGGAATTGAGCCATTGAGATAGTTTAAACTGAAATCAATTGTCTTCAGCTGAGAACATTGTGATAGTTGAGCAGGGATTTCTCCAACAATGAGGTTGTCTGGCATTCTCAGCTCCTGGAGTGAGGAGGCTCCTGGGCATATGTCTGGTGGGATGACACCAGATATTTTATTAGAGCTCAAGTCTATCACCTGTAGACTTTTGCAAGCTGATATGGAGCCTGGAAGTGATCCAGTGATGATGTTGTTACTCAACAGCAAGCTCTCTAAGGAGCTGAGATTCTGGAAGATAGAATCTGGTAGGGGACCTGTTAAATTGTTGTTAGACAGATCAAGAAGTTCCAGCACAGAACATGAGGAAAAAGTTGCTGGAATTGGACCAGTAAAGTTGTTATATGAAAGCTTAAGTTCGACAAGTGAAGTGCATGCATTTCCCAACTCGGGAGGTATCCAACCAGTGATCTGATTGTGAGAAAGGTCCAATCTCTGTAAACTGGTGAGTTGCCCAAATGATCTTGGGATTTCTCCTGTCACATTATTGGATGATAAACTCATAGTTTTGAGACTGGTGCAGTTTGCCAAAGACATAGGAATGGAACCCGTTATACGGTTTCCTGACAAATCAAGCTGCAGCAAAGAAGGGCAAGAATATTTCTCAATTTGCAAACCAGAAATTGGCCCGGTTAGATTGTTGTAAGAAAGGTCGAGAGTCTGAAGTTTGTCAGAATTCAATAAGAGATCTTTGGGCAGAGGACCTGTCAAATTGTTGAAAGCAAGGTTTACAAAGACGAGGTTTGGACACTTTGAGAAAAGATTCTCAGGAACAACACCAAAAAGTCCATTGAAAGATAAATCAAGCTGTTTCAAAGCATATGGGAGCTGAAGCAAAGAGGTAGAATTTACACTGAATGAATTTGTTGGCAGTTTTAAGACAGAGAGCATATCTAGAGAAGCCAAGGGATCAAAAGAGATTGTCCCCACAAGGTAACACCCGGTGAGATCAAGCTGAGTTGCTCGGCCCATAGAGCATGTAACTCCATACCAGGTGCATGGATTCCTGCCAAGCTGCCAATCTCTCAAAACTCCATTTGGGTCCTTCTGAATCATCTTTTTGAACGTGAGAAGAGCTTCTGCATCAGTCTTGATAGACGAAACACTTTGTTCAGCTGTAGAAACAGAAACAAGGTCTATCAAGACCAGTATTACAGAAAGATGAAGAAAAAGCTGAACTGGATTAATGCTCTCCATTGATGAAACAAGTTTCAATTCTCAGGAAGGCAATTGAGAGAGAGAGAGAGAGAGAGAGAGAGAGAGAGAGAGAATGTAATGTGTAGAGTGAGAGAGTGGTGACTATGATGAGAATTTGTTGGGGCAAAGCAAAGGGGAAGCTTAGCTTTAGGAAAAGAAGTTGCTTTTTGTGTTTTATAAAATGAAAAGGATGGAACGTGGGAAGGAATAAGAAAAGAAGGGAATTGGATTGAAGTTGGTGGTGGGTGTATACTTATACGGTTTCTGAGTACCATGAACTGTAGGGAGAGAGAGAGAGAGAGAGAGAGGGGAATGTAGTGAAGGGTTGATTTGACTTTTGGTCAAAAGCGGTAGGATCCACATACACATTCCACAGACAAGTTCTATCTAAGATCGGCGCTATATTAGTATATATATATAGCAAAAAAATAAATAATATTGGGGTGTGCATGATCAAGGGTCACTTTTCTGTCAGTGAGCGTGAGAATGTTCCCTATTAGGAATGTGATAAGATACACTGTGTGGGGATTTTACAATGCGCAAAGAAAAGAAGTCACTTCCCCATTTGAACAACTCATACTTGTCTCTGAGTCACAGTCAAGCTGCTGCTGTGCTGCATGCATTTCATCCACCACTTGCTTGGTTTATTAATATTTCTAGGAAGTACGATCTATTGATAATTGTTTAAGAAAACACTTTTAACTTCCAAATGGTTGCTCTATTTGGTTTTTGGTTGGTTACATGACCCAATTAAGATTCATTTCGTTCCTTGAGTTCACCTGTATTGTATTTGGCTGAATGGTTCCATTTTCTCTTTTCAGTTCCACTCAAGGTCATCATTTCCTTTATTTTTCTTTATTTATAAATTAAAAATTGAAATATTGACCCTGCTGTATTTATGGTCGTCTGAACATGATGTAGAACAAATGACTGAAGCGAAAGTAGAGGCAAAACCGTCAAGCTCTAACTTCTCTTCTATCGCTTCAGCCATCTATTCTACATTAGAACAACTTTTGTAGATCATACCATTTGAAGCCTTCTGCAACATTTCCATGGCATGCATGCACTCTAGTTTGAAGTTTGAACCCATTTTGGCATTCAAATAGACCCAGCTTAAACTCATTTGGTAATATAATCAAGGACTAACATTAAAAGACTCTTTGAAAGTTTGGGATCATTCTCAATATGGGCATTCGAGTTTCAATTTCATCAATTTACACCCTTTGATTTTCAAACTTGACCAATTCAAGCATTCCGTTAAACTGATCATCAAAAAATTCGTTAAGTGATGACGTGTCATTTGTATGGCCCACTTTTTTTGCGTAATTGGAAGAAAATATTAATTAGAAATCTTAAATTGAATATATAATTTTTTTTTAAGTAAAAAGAAAACAAACCCTTCTCCCGATCTGCCCCTCCCTTCCAGCCCTTCCCATTCCCCACCCACCTCCACAGTCATGTCAACCCAGCCACCCTCCCCACCCCCAGACGTGCCTCTCTCTTCTCCATGTCCGTCCTCTTCCAATTCCCCTCATTTTCCCCATCGATCTCTCCTTCGACAGGCTTCTCGAGTCCAGGTCCCGCGATGCCGATCAGACCAAGCTTATCGATCGCGATGCCGATGCTTAGTAATCAAATTGAATGTGAGTTTTTGCTCTGCTTCTGTTTGTTTAAGTGGAAAACAATTTCTGAAATGAATTTGTTTGAGTGTTTTTTCTTCTTCTTCCCTTTGGTTTCTTAAAGGCTGGTGTTCGGGAAATAAGTACGGATGCTGCTGAATTCTTACAAGTAATTATTCTACCTATTGTTTAATTATTAAGAAATGGTAGTGGTTTATTAAAAGAATGTAACCTTTTTTTTTAATGAGGTATTTAGTGATATGAAATTGCTATAAATAAACTCAAAAAAAACTTAAAAATTGACATTTGGCATTATTAAATTTAATATTAATTATTAAATTACTTTGATATCTTATTGAGTGTTTTGAGTATTTTTATGAGATTTTGGAGTTGGGCTTATTTTAAGAAATTGATGGCAGTTTTATAATTTATAAGAAGTTAAAAGCCTCTTTGTTATGTTGTAAATTGACTTTGAGTGTGTTTCTAAAGTCCATTTCATATAAGGTATTTTTATAATTTGGGCCCTTATATTGGGTATAATAGAGAATGTCCTTTTTTTTTTTTTTTTTTTTGGGTTTTCTTTCCTACCAATAGGCAGAGCCTATTTTTGCATAGAAATTCTTTTAAAGGAAGAAGCAATGTGCTTTGGGTGTAGTTCACGGTCAAAATTCAGAATTGGCTTTTGCTAGTAGGAGAGGTGTTTCATTGAAGTGTCGTGCTGAAGAAAAGCCCAGAGCTATTGTTTCTGGTGGTGTGAGCAGTTTGGTAGATGAACAATTAAGCTTGGTTGAAAAGACTGCTGTGAAAGTTATTCATTTTTATCGGAAGAAGAGGGAGAGAGGGAGGTGTTGGCTGGGATCGGGAGAAGGATTTGTTTTCTTTTTACTTTAAACAAAAAATTATATATTCAATTTAATATGAGTCTTCGAGTCAAATTAGGCATAGTTGAGGTTGTATTATGGAAGAGTGAGGAAGTGATAGAGTTCAATTGGTGAAACAATTGCCCCCAGCCTGAAAAAGAAAAAAATAGAGATTGAGGGAGTGAACAAAAAAGAGAGGCCCACATATACAGGGGAAACATCAATGCACTCTGTGGTTAATGGCATTTGGCATGGGAGGTTATGATGTCCCTCTTTTGCTTTTCTTTTTATATATTTTGTTTTTCTAGTTGGCAAGCTGGGCTGAGCCGAGCTCCTATTCGAAATATTCATCCTTCCAACCCTGGGATTGGTTTAAAGTTTTGAACCAATTAATCTGGACTTAGAAAAGGTATGACTTTATGGCTGGTTTGGGGACCATCCCTGCTTTTGTTTCACTTTGAGAGTTGATGGGATGATGTATTCTTGGATTCTGAAATGTAAAGTCAGCTAGTAGCCTAGTGCTAGCTATATAGTGATCTTTGAATGAAGCCATGATCCATCATGCACAAACTAATTTACTTACTGGTAACATTAGTTTACTCCCCATGGTGATGGTGGTAAACACATCTTAACCAATACTAAATCCTCGGTGGTCAAATGGAAATAGACCAAGTGAAGATACAAGATGCTTGTGCTACAAGTTAGCCGTTTGTCTAGTCAAATGTAGATGTACTTGCAGTTGCAGAATATGATGGAAACACGATAAAGAGACTTCCCATGCATATCAATCAAATTAATTCTTCTTCCTTCCCAATTTCAAATTGGTTTCAGTTAATAATCGCAGATGTGAATTAGCCTGTTTTTCAATTATTGGTCTCCCCCGACCCAAATATGCTTTTGAGTTTAGACTCTCTCTCTCTCGCTCTCATCCACAAAACTCTTAACACAAAAATGAAACAGGGATTTGAACAGAAATATGAAACCGGGAAAGTTTCTTAGTACATAGTGGTATACATGTGAAACTAGAAACAGGGTTTTAACTGCTTCACATCAATCAATCAATCAATCAATCAATCATATGATTAATGATGGTATATATATCTTAGCATATTATGGTGGTGAGGTGGGAGACCGCAGCCGGTGATCCTCCGCAGCATAACAAGAAATGCCCTTCCTTAAAGAAAAGCCTTGAGGATGTCGATGGATGAGCAGATGTTTTAATATTAATATTAATTAAGCAGATTAGTGAGTGCCCCTCAAAATTTTCAACCCAATATTAATTCTTTGTTTCTCATTCTTGAGAAAGAGGCTTTAGACCCCTCCAATGACAGAGACTACTTGTAGTAGAAAGTAACTAGAAGAACCAGGGAAATCCACTCCACTCACTCCAAAGTCTAAGACTGTAGAGACACTGCACAACTTAATGATAAAGCAGGATTGCATCTTGACCGTAATAAAGCTATTAGAATCTGTAATTATTACATTTATAATTAGTGCCCAACTTTGTCCTTGTAACAATCATTTTCGTTTTGGGGCCTGTTTGTTTATACATGAAACTTTGGTGCTGATCTTATCGCTTCACTTCACACTAGAGTTTTCTGTCTTGTTTTCCTTGGTTTTCCACAGACATACATGTATAGTTTGCATGTGCCATTTTTGTATCTAGGGTTTCTGTACATGTGAAGTGAAGCACACCATCTTTCCTTTTCTGGAGCAATTTGTTTGGAACAAACTAATTCTTTCTTTCCCTAGTTTGCTTTGAGCAATGGGGGCACTTAGGCAAAGTGGCAAGTGGAAAGGCCATCATATTCATATAACTAAAGGCTTTCAACCACTTCTCAGGCTTTCTGCTCAAAGCCTGATCAGAGATGAAAATGTTACTGTTTCTTTTGAGTACGTACGTATAATTAAAAAGAATCATTATCTTCTTCACAGTTTGGTCAACTCTCTCTTGGGAGAAAAACCCTTCGCTTTAAATCTTTCTACTGGATAGATAGATAGAGCCTGCCTGACCACTTTTGACGCAGAAAAGTAGCCTATAATTTGTATTTCTTCTATATCTACCAGAAAACAAAAGAAAACAGAAAACGAAAACGAGCCTCACATTTGAAAATTTGAATTTGATATGGTCGATGAATAAGCAACTGAATCATACAAATATGATATGTAAGCCACTCAAGTTTACTGAAAATATGAGACGGACGGTCCCTATACATGATAAAAATCCCATCCCATCAAAAGCCATGAAACTTGGGAACACCTTTACCCCAACAAATACTTGCACGCCAAGGGAATCATCTTCATCATTTGCAAAGACCTTTTATTTCATTGAGGCCAAGATTTTATATAACACACCACAGCACACCACCACCGAGAGAGAGAGAGAGAGAGAGAGAGAGAGAGGAAAGTTTGAAATTGGAGAGACAAAAGGGATGTGGTTTCTTGGGGTCACCACCAATCATTTGGATTTATGTAAAAATGCAATTAGTGGGAAGTGATATATATCAGTCGGGGCCCTTTGGCGTGCCATCAACGACAACTTTGGTCTTACCCCTTGAACATTTGTAAACCCTTTAATTTGCATCAAAAGCCACACCCCAAAACAACGAGAAATACTACTTCCATTTCCTTATATATCTTTATTAACCTAAAACTCATCAATCATATATATGTTCTTTTTAACAATTTTTCCCACACGTCATTTAATAAATTACATTTTATAATAAAGATATAACTTACAAGTGTTTCTTATACTTAATTACTAGCTAGGTTTAGTGTTAATCCTCTGGTCCTTTGAATTAACTTTGACTAATTAATAGACTTCTTCTAGCTAGGTAATATTATTAAAGATCCTCAGAGAAGGTTTTGGTTTGAAAACAGTTGAGTGGGATTCATTCGATCAGTAAGAAGATCTAGGTAGGGCCTACCTTTGTAATCATAAGTTATGGGCAAGCGTAAGTGTTGGAAATTCTATCTTCCATTCATCGAACGCACAGTATTTATCCATAACATACGTCAATAAAAGTAAAGTAAAGGGGCATTTCAATCTGTGCTCTGATTCGATATATATTTGACTTTGAAGAGCATAGAGAGATGAGAAATCATTTTGCATGTGATAATTAACAGTAACGTCCAGCTAGTCCAACTTTGTATGTAAACTCCGACTCTTATATAGGGAAAGTTTGTTGTCATTTTAACTTTGACTTGGGCTGCATTATACAATCCGGGTGATGGGCCTTTTAAAATCCCACACCTAACCTTAGCTATAATAAGTTAGAGGCATACTGATCAAAATCAAATCATCTTGATCCAGATGACTAGATATTTACATGCATGGATGGTGTACATGTTGCCAAATTTGTCGTCCATTTCTCCGAAGGGTAATCACCAAACACTAAATATGGACCATTTAAGTTTTAGCTGGTCCGCAGAGACTACAGAGGAGAACCAGCACAAGCCTGTGGAGATCAAAATTCAAAATGTGAAGAAGCAATAGAAATATTCCGGAGTTGCCAGTGCTAGTGCTGAAGCCGATGGTGTCAAATGGTAATAAGAGCATGCTAGTGATAGGATTAGGCAAGGGCGGAATCAAGAATTTTTCAATGAATGGGCTAGCTAAAGTTATTAGCTTAAAATTTAATGATTAATTTTTTTGGTACTTATAATTTCTATAGTCTTTTTAGAAATAAAAGTAAACATTAAATCATATAAACCAAGCTAGTTCATAGCTTCATAGACTAATTTTCAATAAGTTTTAACATAAACCAAATAGGGTTTAACACCATAGTGGATTGAACATCTAAGGCTTTTTACCTAGATTGACCTTAGGTTCCTTCATTCATACATGAAAAGTTGTTTTATGTAAAAATATTGACTAAGTATGAAAAATAGGTTTTCGAAATAATCATTTTCTCAAGTTAATTTTTGGCGGCTTTTATTCCTCACACATCAAATAAGAAAACTTGATTTTATGGGATTTTAGTATGAAGTATATATTGACTTAATGAGCCATAATTTTAGCCTAAATCGTATTTTGCACTAAAACCGATTTTTTATATTTTGACTTGGTGGGAATTTGATCTTCTAGTATTTTTATTTGAATCCTACTTTTATTTATTTTTATATTACTCAATTTACTTAAATGTTAAAAATAGAAATAAGGTAATCTGTACAGCGACACTGACTGGGCTAATATTGAAAATAAGTTAAATATATAGGTTTTAGCCACAAAAGAAGCCATTCACAACACACTCAAGTAACTAATTACTTGACAATTAACATTCATTTTCAATTCATAATACATTTTCATTAATTACAAATTTTGATTCAGTTTATATATTGTAATTTGTATGTGTGTGTGTACCTTGGGGGAAAATGGAGCACCTTCGGGGACAAAGATTGTTGGATAACAATCAATATAAAACTAAATAACAGAATAATAAATAAATCCAAATATGTTGTATATATATATATAAATAATCAAATTAATACAATAGTAGAATAAATTACAGAATACTGACTTGAATTGATGATAGAGTCTTGCAGAGTTGCAGTGTCCTTTAGACAGTATTTCTCCTCTACCATTGTGCTTGTAGTTCAATAGGAGTCTGTCCACAAGGATTAAACTATCACAAATCAAAGCCCAAGCATTGTAACTTTGATTTCTGGCGAACAGTGATATGATTTCTCTATGGAAGTTTTTATGTGTGAGAATGATAATGTTGTTCAAAAGTTGTGTATTCTGGTTTGGACGAATTGTCAATATATAGAGGTCTGACACCTCTTCATCTAACAGTTATATTAACTGTTTAACAGATTCGAATTTTAAATTTTGATTTTATTTAAAAAACAAATTTCTAATTAATAAAAAATAAGTTATTAATTAAATCAACAGAGCCCAAAAGCCCTAAAGGCCCATCTTTTGACAATTAAACATATTGCGGATGCAAAATGAAAAACCCTTGTACAGGACGCATAATCCTGCCTGAATGATTGCATTTAATTAAAATTAATGAATGACTCTGGGTGCTCTTCTTGTGCATGCAAAAATCAAAATGAAGGTTTGTCTGAGATGGGTATACGAGCAAGGGGTGAGTTTGGTGGTGAACAGCTTCAATAAGGACAGGATTCAAGAAAATATTGGCATATTTGATTGGGAGTTGAGTCCTCAGGAATTGGATAACATCAATCGAATTCCACAAAACAGAGGATTTCCGGCAATCAACTTCATTGCAGATGAAGGCCCTTACAAGTCTCTTCACGAGCTTTGGGATGGAGAGATTTAATCATCAAAATTCACCTATAACACATTTTTGTTATCATCTCAATTTCCTTTAAACAAGTAAGAGACTTGTAACTTAAGTGATTAAGAGCAGTTACTTCTGTACCCGAGAGGTCTTGTGTTCAAATTTCTCCTTCCCCAACATCACTTGTATCAACAACAACAAAAAACTCCCAATAAACTCTACCAATGATTATTAAAGTTTGATGAGAGTTCCAAGTTCCAAGTTTGATAATGCCTTCAACCTTCTAATTGAACTCAAGCTCTTCTGTGTCCTAAGCTCAATTGGCCCATCTTCGAGCCCACATTTTGCAAAAAAACTTATTTATAATGGGGATAATATTGTTATGCTTTTTTCAGCTAATAACACAGTAACACGTGAAAAATTTATCATACGTGTCATTGCATTATTGACATGTGATTGCAAAAAGTATTATCTCGCATGAGACTCTCTCTAAGTTTTGGCCACTGGGTTTCTTTTGTTTCGAGTCCAAATTCCAATACAAGCTTTTTATATTAAAAATTCCAATACAAGCTTGTAAAGGTAATTTACTTAATTAACCCTTTCAAGAATATAACTACTTTCCGTTGACCCAAAAAAGAAAAAGAAAGAATTACCTTCTTTTTTCCTTCGCTGATGAAGTTTATGTTGGCAAAAAAGAAGACACTGGAACTATTTCTTCACAAAAGTCAAGGGAACAAATTACCTGGGTTAATTAATTATAAGCTTATTTACTGAAGTATCTCTGAAATTATGATCTAATCTTATTTAATCCTTTTAAAGTTAAAGTGACTTATAGTACTCCTTGACAAGTAATTCTCCAGAAGGCGCTTTGTGGCCTATAAGCGCTTCTAAACTTTGCTACCAAATGATATCAGAAGCGTTTTTGTTTATTAAAAAATGCTTTTAGCCCTTCGAGAAATACTCCCAAACAAACCCTTGAAGACTAGGAAAAAGGGTTCCAAATCCAAGCTACTTTTCCACTTATGTCGGTTGCATACTTTTGCACCTGAGAAATGTTTACTTAAAAAAATAATTTAAAAAAAATAAAAATTAGTGATCGCCGTAGATTCTTTTTGTTTTTGTTTTTTTTGGTTGAGAATTAGCGATTTCATTGATAGCAGAAAAGGATTACAAATTGTCCTCCGCCAAAGCATCATACACAGCAAAAGGGAGAGAGAGAGAGAGAGAGGTGGGGGAGGGGCATGTTTGGTGGTGACCATGATGATGTTTGTGGTAAGATGATAGTCAAACCGGCTAAGCAATGTGCTACCCGATTAGTTTCTCAAAAGACAAATTGAATAGAAATATATCCTCTAACTGGAAAAGTAAAAGTCTGCAATCTGAAGACAAAAAGCTCAAATGCAACCTGTCTTCATGCTCAGCTTGTACATTCCTCATCACTCCTTGCGCATCTCCTTCAAAGTCAATGAGTTTGTCTTGCGCCTTTCGCATTGCCGTAGATTCTTGAATTACTTGAAAAATATATGTAGGTGATTAGTTTGTTTGAAAGTCAAGGTCGTCATTAATTTATCTTCATTCCATGGTTAACGTAATTAGTTAATCATCAACTGAAGTGTTGTATCATATGCATCATTGATCAAGTCTTTGTTGCTAGAAATCTTAGGTCATCCATGCAGGAAAACAACCACTTATCCTAATTTAAACATCCAAATTAATATCTGATATATATCATAATACTGTAATTAATATCGGACTGACTCACATCATCATCATTATTATTGATTTATTGAGTTTTTTCGGGCATCTAGATGCCTACATGGTCATGTTCTTCGCTCAATCAACGGCAATCATCACATTCACATTGTTTGACTTTTCTTTGATCAATCCACTCACAACCACAGGCCATTTTCTAATTAAATCATTATGAATTTAAGTAATTTTTTTCTTTCTAAAAAATAAAGAAGTAAACAAAAGTTGCAGTAGACTTAAACTAGTATTTTTTTGCATGATCTACGACTCTCTATGTAAAATGCCTATATAAAGGCAAGGCAATGGTGCAATTGGAGGCCACGACATACATTTACTTATTTAGTGGTCGTTTTATAATACGGAGTGAATTCTATAAGAATATCCTTCTATTTGAAAGTTTCCTCAATAAAAGTCCTCTATATATTATATATATTTGTATGTAACTTGTGTTGAAGAAGTTAATTTGGAAATTATTAGTCTTTTTTGGGTGGACATTTATAATGGCGTCAATGGTGGTTCCTGAGATAACACTGAACTCGTGTGACGGCATAACAATGCCAGGGACCTTGTAGTGCCTGCCATCAAGGCCAGTTTAAGGTATCCTATATATTATTTAATGTAATGTAATATACTAATCACTCATTAATTGAAGTTTGATCCACTATTAATTAATAATATTATTATATAGGAATCTTCAAGTGGAGTGTGTGGATATGTACATAATTCATTGGCCCTTCAAGTTAGTGAAAGAGGTCAAGAGTACGCCTGTTGAAAAGGAGATTGTGCAACCTCTAGATTTGAAGTCTGTTTGGGAAGTGCAAGAGACTGGGCCTTGCCGGGCCATTGGCGTCAGTAATTTCACCTGCAACATGCTTCAGGACCTCCTTTTTTCCCCTTATGTTTACTGTTTCATTCTTCTTCTTTTTTTTTCCCTCTTTGTTTTCATTTTCATTTTCCTTTCATGAACATACTTCAATTGTTCTATATTTCTAGATTTAAATATTGCTTCCTTTTTTTAAGTACAAATTTGAAACATTAGGACTTTATATTTTATTGTGTTTACTTTCAAATTTTGTCTTTTTAATCTTTTAACATAAACATACATCAAAATAAAATAAGTTAACAACAATAAAAATTAATGCGTATAATAAATTATATAATAAATTAATAGTATCTTTGATTTGATTAATTATTAATTAATCTTATAATTAATTACATATGCAGATATCGTTGAGATGGGTGTACGAGCAAGGGGTGAGCATGGTAACCAAGAGCTACAACAAGGACTGAATGAAGCAGAACCTCGACATCTTCGGTTGGTCCTTGACGGAGGAGGAATTGGACAAGCTGACTCATCATCCTCAGCGCAAACGTGTCAATTTTGCCTCACTTTTGGGTAGGGATGGCAAAAATTCCCTTAGGGGCGGGTCCCCGACCCTAACGGGGGGAGATTTCGGAGCTACATGGGTATCTGGTACGGGGATTCCCGAACTTGAAAAATTCCCGATGAGTATGGGGAGGGGATGGTATTGGCGTCCCCATCCCCGAACCCGACCGGAAAATATATGTTTTTATTTAAATAAATAAATAAAATATTTATGTTTAACCATAAGTTTACTTCCCTCTCATAATTCTTCCTAATTTTTCATGGAATTTCATATTGATGTGATTTTGAATAGTTGAGTTGAACTTTATAGTTAATTTGGATGTGTTGAATGATAATTTAATATGAAACTTAATGTTAAAATGTATGATAAATATTTTTTTTTGCAAAAAAATAGGGGATTCGGGGCGGGTATGGGGATAGTCCCCCGACGGGAACAGGGGCAGAGATGGAGAGCGGAGATGGGAATGATATTGTCATACCCGACCCGTTGCCATCCCTACTTTTGGGCCCACATGATTTTGTGCTCCAGATTGATGCTCAATTATGACCATTCTATCCATCCTCATGGCTTTTTTTTTTTTTTCCTTTATTTGCTTTCTTTCTTTATATTAAACGTATTATTCGTCATATTGAGAAATAGAATATATAAAGTTTGAAGAAATAGAATTACGTTATAAAGAAATAGTAGTTGACCCAGTTAGGATGTAGCGTTTGCAATGCGGCTTTTCTTTCTTTAGTCAATAACCTTTGTGTTTAAATTATATCATGTTAGTCTAGCTTCTGGCTAAGTTTTTAGCTGCCCCCATTTTACCCAAAAAAAAAAAAATTATATATGTATGACTTCCAACAATAAATATATTTATATATGTATAACAGACACATTGCATCAGGTGGGCAACCACGTGGGCTGCTTTCAGGCAATTCATTAGGCAGTATATAGCTCAACAAATTGACTCGGCAAGGATTTAGCCCCAATACGTTTTTTTATTTGGTCAAAAAGCCCCAACAAATACATAGGTTGGAGATGGATTTTGGGGTCAAAACTCAAATTTTGACATTTCATTCTACCGTTTGAGTGGACATGGTCTAATAAGCATATTTAAAAGAGATGTTAAATTGTCACGTACACGCAGTGGTGGACTCATCAAGATACAAAGAGGTGTAGCTGTATCTTCTCTCATTAAAATATATCATGAAAATACTGGAAATTATCTCTTTATTGATGTCCATAAACTGTTCGATAAAATGCCTCAAAGAGCTATTGCTTTCTGCGCCAGGTCAGGGAAAAAAAAATATTTTTTAAGGAAAGGAAGAGACATGCGCAACGAAGAAGTCTTCAGCCATGGAAGCACAAGCACAACTTCATTGTCTCGAAACCAAGTATATGCACAGATGGATTAGATATATAGATCTTGTTCTTGTTCCTATCTTCAATTTGAAGCATGGTCAATTATATCAAAATTCATTCTCTTCGCATTGCAAGGTCTGCTGTTTTTTTCTTTCCAGTTTCGTTTCTTCTGGTTTTTTTAAATTATTTTTTTATGTTTATTATTATTAATTTTTCCATGATTTGTTTGTTTAATTATGGGTTATAATTGATTAGCCAACTTAAGGGAGTGAAAAATAAAAAGTCTTGTTTGCAAGTTGTCATCTTCGGTTTTACTATTTTGATTAGCCAATATTTTCTGGTGTCATAGCTATCATATCAATTAAGTAAATTTATGTTTTAGCCAAAAAAAACTTTTATTTTTGGAAAAAGCCAAAGTTTTTTCAAAAAAGACAGAAAAACCTTTCAACTTTCAAACCAAAGACATACAAATGTAAATGATTCTTTAGGAAATCCAAAAATAAATAAAGGCAATTTTGTCCATTTTGGCTTCTTTTAAAAAATTTCTCTCTCCTTTGGCATTTTCCAAAGTCTCTTGGCCTTCTTTCTAGTTAAGAAACAACATTGATTCATTGATGAATGATTGAAGGTCATTAATTGGTGTTGTGTCCACATACATATGATATATGGACTTATTCTCTTGTTGAAAAAGAGTGAAATTACTTATAGGATAGCTTAAAACACTAAGGGCATGTTTGGTATGCCTCACTATGCCTCACTGGACTGGACTGTGTTAAATAGCACTTGAAACCCATGTTTGGCAAAGGAAGGGATTAACTTAAATGAGACTATATTATCCAACAGTTGAAAAAAAGGGGGACTCGTGTGTCTAATATAGAGAGCCCGAAATTGGGATCGCAAAATAGCGATCGTGTTATTTTGAACAAGCAAGTCCGATGGATTTCCTTGGCTTGAATCAAAACCACACCACCATAGACGGAATCGACTATGTCAGAACCCAAATCCTAGTGCTACCCCCAAATTTCTTCTCCCATAACCACCACCTTCAAGCCACGCACACAAACCCATCACTGAGAATCCCAAGCCACCCACATATTCATCTCCTAAGAAGCATGGATCTTGTAAAAATAACTGAATCTTGATGCAAAAATTGTCCTTTCATAAAATTGATAGTTGGCCTTACAGTCGGAGCGTCTAGATTGGATCTTTTGGTAATGAAGCTCATGGCACGTCCAGGATATGCACCCATCAATGTCTCTCCCAATCCTTAACTATCTGTGTTTCCATGAAGAAACAATGATGATGAGATTGTATTGATTTAAAACCCAGTATATCTAACTGAGAGAGAGAAAGGAGAGGGAGGGAGGAGAGAAAGAGAGAGAGAGAGAGAGAGAGAGAGAGAGAGAGAGAGCGGCGCTCACGAGGAAGAAGAAGATATGTTTGGGTGACGACGTCGTTTCCTAATATTTTTTTCATAGATCTGTTTATGGGTTTAGGTCTTAAGCAATAGTATTAAAATGGGCTTTGGGTAATGATATGTTTAGATGAAATAAGCTATAAATGCCTAAAAATATTAAGAATAAAAAAAAGAAAGCACAAAATGCTACAATATATTTATAATTTTCATATTTAATTTTTTTAAAAGTTATATATAGTTTTATATGTATCTATTTTTAGGTTAAAATTTCTAATTAAAATTAATTATTTTATTTTTTAGTCCGACACAACACCAAACATAGGTCTTCACTATTTTTACAATCCAGTTTCTTAGTCCGATGCAGCACCAAACGCAGGTCAGTACTTTATCCAGCTTAGTCCAATCCGAGATAATCCAAGACAATCCTAGGATTTAGTCAAGTCCATAACAGTCCGCCGTACCAAACGACCCCTAAAAGATAGTGAAGAGCACGTTAGGCAAAACAAAGGAATAAAAAAAACACACCTAAAGGATTGATAGGTGCTACCAATCCCTGGAAAGTACAGAACGTAAATAAAGAACACACATGGATTATTTTACGTGGTAAAATCCCACATTTGGAAAAAAATCCACGGGACCAGATAGTCCAAGGTAAATCAACTATAGAAATAAAGATTACACAAAGTATACAAACTTGTCCTAGACTCTCTAAATAAAGTACCAACTTCTTTGTAACTGCACTTCTCTCTGGATTATCCTTCTCTCCTTATGTTGAGTCTGATACTTGACTCGATTGATTCAAACACGTTACAGGTATGAGAACTTTGTAACTTATGCAAATGGGTGCAATATGACTAAACTGACAGATCACCAAGATAATCTTACTCTTGATAATATGTCCTCAACAAAACAAAGCATGTCAACTTTCTTTTATAATTTGAAACTCAGAAAAACCCACGTTGAAAGTTGTTGAGAAGAATGAAGCATAGGCTTCCTTTTTATAGTGATTTTCAAAACAAGAAAGAAAATTAATCAACATTTAAATTGAAAATCAAACAAATTGATTTACAAATAAAACTTATTCATCTTTAATCAATCTATCAAAGAGGGACTAATATAGAAAGAATGATATAATGAAAAAGATGATTCCCAATCAGTAAATCAGTAAAGAAGACTTTTGAAGAGAAAAACTAGAAAGAAGTGTTTGAAATAAAACAAATTTTCTTTAAACAAAAAGTCTTCCCAATCAAACGTTAATTGTTTCAAAATCAAATTTCCAAACAGATTATGATTTGAAAACAATTCACAAGATAGCACAATGAAGATGCATGATTGAAAGAAAATATTACCTCAGAAATTGTTGATTGAAACATGTGCCTTCAAATCATATCATGGAATTGAGCCAATTGTATAACATCTCACATCGACCAATGGAGAGGGACTGATGTGCCTTATATGTATATGCCTCACCTCCATCTAGCACGAGGCATTTTGAGAGCTCACTGGCTTCGGAGTCATGGGAACTCCGAAATTAAGCGAGTTGGAGCTAGAACAATCCCAAGATGGGTGACCCACTGGAAAGTTGTTTGTGAGTTCCCAAAAACAAAACCGTGAGAGCAGAGAGGGGGGCCCAAAGCGAATAATATCGTGCTACGGCGGAGCCGATCTCAGGATGTGACAAATTGCCATTGATATTCTATCACAACAAGTTTACCAGAATGCCAATTATATAATCATATACTGACAAAGAGAAAACGTGATTGTATTTCTTTGTTTAATTGATAATTTGATATCCATTTTGATTAATTGATATTGATTTTTGGTTATATTAATTGATGATTTGATATGAATTTTGGTTGACTAATTGTATAATTGCATATAATTTTTTATTTATCTTTTAGTCTTTTACATATTGCCCATTCCCTGAAAACTTCATGGATCCACCACTACGCACTCATGAACTGACAAAATTAAAAAGTTAAAGTTACTCCAACTAAGTAGTCAAATCCTACATGAATTAACATATAAAAAAAACTTGGTGTCATAAATTATTTTAATAATTTTTTTCAGTCATAGACCCCAATATTATTTACTATCTTTTTAAATTTTATGCATTATAGGGACCCCATTTGCTTTTAAAAATATAATGATATGGATATTTGGCATTTCGGGTGAAGTTGATTTTTATCTTAAATGTCAAATTGTCATATAAGCTATCAAATCCAAATTTAACATTTTATATCTCCAATGGAGATACTCGAAAAGTTTAAAGGGGAACAAATGCTTTTATGGTGGAGAAGCGAAAGTAACTACTTCTTGTGAGAATTCATGTTCCATGCATAAATGTAGTTCCGTCCTCGTTTTTTTTTTTTTTTTTTTGGTTGAGAAATTCTATGATTGCATTCATAATTCAGCCAAAAAAGTCACTAGCCACAAAAGGCCAATACAAACTAGCCACAAAAGGGCCATTACAATAACGGAGCGGTCTAATATCAAAATTAAGAAAATCAGGTATGTCTCCACTAACGATCAGGCAAGATCGAAGAAACTCTGGCATAGGCATCCCAACTAAGATTGCAAACTTATAATAATAAAAAAAAGATAAAGCTTGAAAAAACCAAGCCATAACAATACAAATAAAACTCTCACCAACGAGAGATGAAAAGCTCTCACAAATAAAATTGGAAGCTTAGTTTCATATGCTGAGCAAATCACATGATCATATATAGGTTCAAAAAGATTAGTTGTTATTGAGTTTAGTCCACGCGTTTTTGGATTAAGATGTCCTTTGACTTTTATTACTTATTCTTTTTTTGTCGACTTTTATTACTTCTTTTTTTTTTTGTCGATTTTACCCTTTGAGATAATTAAGGAAAACATATTGAAAATCTATATATATAAAGCAAAAGGCAGAGAATGGTAAAAACATTCAAAATACTATAAAATGCCCTTGGTTAATGCAAACATTATGAATTGAAATTATTAATTAAATGAGGATAATATGGTAAATTCACACTTTTCATATTTTAAAAAATTAAAATTAAAAAGAAAAATCAAATAATAGATCTTATTTTTATAACACAACCTATAAGTCATATACAAAAATAGACAGATAAAATTGTATGTTACCTATAAAAAAGGGTACATAAAAATACTATTTTATACATTGTCAAAAAAAAAAAAATATATATATATATATATATATATATATATATAGGCAATAGGCAATAGGACAATATACCTACACCATAGGATAATATATCTACAAGAGTATATAATATATTTCTACCACAGGGTAAACAAAAATAAAATTGTTACCTATAACTCATGTACATAAACTAAGACACCTACGATACACCAAGTTGAGAGCACATAAATATAAATACTACTTTACCTACACAATTGGATAAACTTTGGTTACAAGTCAATGGCGGAACCAAAAATTTATTTAGGACCAGGCTAATTTTGTTTTTCTTGGCTTCTTCTATAATATAATATTAGCCCCTTGACATGAGCATGTGCCAATTGGTTTTATTTTTTATTTTTTATTTTATTTTTAAAATTAAGAAAAGATAATATGGGTAGTTATGTTCCATAAAAGTAGGACTCACTATCTGATTTTGTTTTTTATTTTAAATTTTTTTAATATGAAAAAAATATGAATTTATCATATTATCCTCATTTAATTAATATTTTTAATTTTAATGTTTGAATTAACCAAGGACATTTTCTGATATTTTGAATGTTTTATCATTCTCTACATTTTACTTTATATATATAGATATCATGCTTCAAATTTTCAAGAATTTTTTTTTGGGTAGGGGACTAAAGCCGAAAACAACATAAATAAACACAAAATAGGTGTCTAATCAAATTTAGAAACAAAACGAGGCCTATAGTTGTAAGCCTAACATGTTAATTGGCCGATAAATGAACTGGAGAAGAAAAAACGAGAGAGAGAGAGAGAGAGAGAACTAGAAAAAGAACGCTGAATAAAATGAGAGAGGAGAGAATTGGAAAATATAGAACACAGAAAAAACAAGAGAGAGAGAGAGAGAGAGAGAGAGAGTGAAGAAGTGAAGGAAAAAGTAATAAAAAACAATGAATAATACAATAAATTGAGAGAAGTGACTGTGAGAGAGAGTTGCATTTTATAACACCAACCAGACAATACATTATACAAGAGGCACAAAGAACAAGGAAGGAAAACGTGCAGATGGTTAATCAGCTAAATTCAAGGAGAAGTTGTATCTTTAAAATAATAAATTAGGATAAATTACTTAAATGGTCTTTAAATTTATACTTGATTTATATTTTGGTCTCTTAATTAAATTATTCATTCAAATGGTCCATCAACTCTATATTATTCGCTCCATTGGTCCTACCGTTACATCCTGTTAATATTTCCGTTAAAAATGGGGGTAAATTGATCATTATTTACCCTAAAATTAGGTTAAATCTAACAAAAAATTAGACAGAAGGACCACTAAAGCGAATAATATAGAATTGATGGACCATTTGAAAGAATAATTTAGTTGAGGGACCAAAATGTAAATCAGGTATAAGTTTGAGGACCATTTGAGTAATTTACCTTAATAAATTGTCCTAAAATTATGGGATTTATGTATATCCCTATATTGAAATTTTAATAAAATATCGTAATTATTGTCCTATAAATTTCTACACGATTTATACTTCAGATGCATAATAAGAATAACCAAAAAAAGATCTACATCAAAAAATACAAAAAATAAATGAAATCCTATTTGGCAGAAAAAGTCAAAGGACTTAGATGAACTACAACAAATACATAATTAAACCTAACTTATGATCTCACTTTTGAACATAGTCAAGGGGTTGCTCAATATTGTATATATGGAAATCATGGGGAAATTTTAAGCTATATTATTTAAAAGGGGAAAATAAATTATAATAAGTGTACTCAATTGGAATATGCAGATGGGCAGCGTTGTTGTGCTTTATTATATATTTGAGTCTCAAAAGTCTGCTGAATGGAAAAGGACCACAGTGAAGAAGTCTTCTGCCTGAATCATCATTATTATCAAACTATCTTTAATCATTCTTTATTTTTATTGACAGATCATTATTTGTCTTAATTCGATAGCCTAATTAATCGGTTACCAAGTGACACACAGTTACAGTTGGTCGATAGCCTCCTCATTAATTTCTGTTGATGTTAGTTAAGATTTGCATTGCATGTATTAATTAGTTTCAAGAGTTGGTCCTTAGTTCAGGCTAAATACTTTAGTCGTCGAATGAATTAGCGGACCACAAAGATCAAAGATGGGGAGCGGTTGCCGGAAGAAATTCAATGCCCAGCTTCAACATCCATGACCATGACTGAATCTGACACGCAAGGAAGGAAACAAAGCGGGGGAAAAAGACGAGAAACTTTGTTTCCTCTAATCAAAAGTACGGTATTTTCCGGTGCAATACAGGCTCCAGATCCTCGATCGCCGTTATACTTTGACCCAAAAAAGAAAGAAAAATAGAGATAGATATCCTTGCAGTTGTACTTGACCAAACTCCTAGTGGTGTTGGGTACTTACCACATTCCCTACATGACCAAAAACAAGAGTTTCTATGCAATAATAAATAATAGCTTCAGTTGCACATACAAACCCTAGCTATATCCATAATCATACCTATATTGAAATAAATAGAACTTTTAATCCGTGGAATCATAGAACTCTCTCTAATCCTAGTTGCCGGTAAACAAAGCAAATTAACATGTGGCGTCCTATAATTGGACTCTTGATTAATTTTTGACATGGTCAGGCAGCTTGACTAAGACCTCTAATAATATATAGGTGCGTTGGTAAAGGGGCGGAGAAACTTTGAGTGGGAAATAAGCTCTATGATTCTTTTGGTCCGGCTACATATTAAACAAATAAGCTGGGATAATTGACAGGGTGTATGCACATGCCTGCAACCTGCTTATAAATAGAATGGACATGGTGTAGTTGAAGGCCAAGAATAAATATATTTTTCCTTTGAGTTGACTTGAGCTATATATAGCAGCTGTGCAGATCGATCTATACATCAATCTTATTGTTCCTTTTTCCCTTGAATTGAATCAGATAGAAATTCACAATGGCAAAGGCAATTCCTGAGGTAATACTGAGCTGCGGTGACGACATTCTAGCCATTCCAGTGATTGGCATGGGAAGTGCATATCCTGCGCCGGATCCAGAAACAGACAAGGCTGCGGTTCTTGAAGCCATTAAAGCCGGCTACCGCCACTTTGACACCGCCTTAGTTTACGGGTCGGAGAAATATCTAGGTCAAGCCATATCCGATGCTGTGCGTCTTGGACTCATCAAGTCCAGGAGTGAGGTGTTCATCACCACCAAGCTTTTTGCCAGCTTTGCTGAGAAGGATCTTGTGGTGCCTGCCCTTAACATGAGTCTAAGGTAACTAACTATTATTGATGTCATATATATATGACAAATCTTTTGCCTATTAATTAAGAGTTTCTTACATATATATATAATTATATCAGCAACTAATTATTTGCATATTAATATTAATTAATTGCTATATATATATATATATAGGAATCTGCAACTGGAGTACGTGGATATGTACATAATTCATTGGCCCTTCAAATTTGGGGGAGAGGTGAAGAGTATGCCTGTTGCAAAAGAGATGGTGCTACCTCTAGATTTGAAGTCAGTTTGGGGAGGCATGGAAGAGTGCAAGAGACTTGGCCTTGCCAGGGGCATTGGCGTCAGTAATTTCACTTGCAACATGCTTCAGGACCTCCTTTCCATCGCCAAAATCCCTCCCGTCCTCAACCAAGTATGTATATATATCATTATATTCATTCTCATTTTATATATGTACTTGCGAACATGAATAATACCAATTATATATATATATATATATATATATTCTCATTAAAATTTTGGTTTAATTATTTATAGTTGGAGATGAGCCCAGCTTGGCAGACAAAGAAACTGAATGACTTCTGTAAGGCAAAGGGTATCCATGTTACAGCTTACTCTCCCCTGGGTGGAGCTAACAGTCGAGTAGGAGACGACAGGGTTTTATGCTCAAACATCCTCGAAGACATTGCCAAAGCCAAAGGCAAAACAACTGCTCAGGTATCGTTGAGGTGGGTTTATGAGCAAGGGGTGAGCATGGTAACAAAAAGCAACAACAAGGAAAGAATGAAGCAGAACGTTGACATATTCGATTGGTCGTTGACTGACGAGGAATTGGAAAAGATTAGTCATTTTCCTCAGCGGAAAGCAGTTACCTTTGCCTCAATTGTTGGGCCGCATGATCTAATTGTCGACATTGACGCCCAACTGTGACCCTGTTCTTCGGAGGGGAGGAAATCGAATTAAAGTTAAATAAAGAGTAGAGTACTCTAAATAAATAAAAAGAAGCACCAACACCAAGGGCGTTGACATGTTCGTCTTAGGAAAAGATGTACATGTGTTTGTTCTCTCTTGTTACTTGTTCCGGCGGCGTATATGATGTGCTGCTACTACGTCTTATTTAACACGTCTGGGCGCCGGTGAAGAAAATTTATATAGAATAGGAATATTATTCTTTTATTCAGGGCTTGCATTGGATTGGAGTTATTTTTTTATTTTCTTCTTGTTTTCAAGTACAAATATTATATGAATATATATAGAGTTCCGTGTGAAAGTTGGAATTATCGGTTATATATATATTTTATTTGTTCTATTATTCTAATTAATTTACTCATTCGTGTTGGAGACTCCGTTTATCATCGTGCAAAGCAAAGATCTACCAAAATCGAAACTATTTTTTATCACAAGTCGGCATAAACGCTAATTGAGGAGGAGCATGACTGAGGTGCAACCGTGCAAGGTCTTGTAGGGACTTTTATCTCCTCTTTGAAAGCTTATTAATAGAAGCATTCACCAACGAAAAAAAACTTTAACTTGCAAACAAGTAGTCTTAAATTTGAACTCACATAACATCTTAGTGGTATGCATGTGAGAAATTCCTTAGTTAGTACTATTAAAAAAACAAAGAAACAGAAGCATTCACCAACCAAAATATCAATTTCCTTTCCATTATCTTGACATCTTTTATCTTTAAAGAAGAAAATGTATCCAAGTTTAGAAATGGAAGCATAGGGGATGGGATGAAATCAAGGATAACTGTCCGTAAATAAAATAACATTTGCGACCAAAAAATAAAATTCCTTGCCATTATCTTTATCACTTACTTCTTTACATTTAAAATGTGGCTTGCTCCTCCTCCGATTTATTTGTTTCGAATGTAAGAGATGAAGATAGTTTTAGATAAGGCTACCAAACTCACGAACGAGTAACATGGAAAAAGTCATTTCAGAGAGCAAGTAAAATGTGGACATACGAGGCTGCTCCCTCTATTAACGCGTCCATAGATACATATAGTGAAAATAGTTAAAGGAAACCCCAACAATGCCCACATGTTCCCCAAGTCTGAAGCAAAAGCACAAGACAAGTCTCCAAACGCTTTTACTTCGGAAAGCTTGCCTCCTCTGCTTCCGCTTCTGAAGGCACTCTCGCCTACCTTCTAACAAAATTCATAGACTTTTTCCTATCATTTAAAAAAAATAGAATAAAAAGAGGAAGAAACAACCCCCCTATTCACACTTGATAGACTTATAAATGTGACGAACAAACAGCAGGGCGGCACGAAAGCCTACGGTACCAAGCATGAGAAAGAAGCCATAGCAAATGCAAGCCATGTAACCAAAGAAGAACGAGGTTTGCATAAAACCAGACATATCCGATCGAGCATAGTAATAATACAAGCAGTAGCCATAGATAAAGAGGCCAGTAGATCCACCACATAGAAAAGACCTGTCACAAATCAACAACTCTGATTAGTCCAGACAAATGGTACCCAGATGATCACATCGACAGTAATTCTAAAATTTTCTAGCTCAAAATGAATAGCAATGAGTAGAAACAATCCGAAGAATCTTTTTTTCTGTTATTTTTTAAACTTAACCTATTTGTAGTATATAAACAATATCTACAAATAGAAACCAGAATATGAATATCTATGGAAAATTTAATGCAAGAAAGACTTGTTTACCTCCACCACCACTCATGATCTTCAGCAGCAAGTTGGAAATAGGTCAAAGCCACAGTTATAAAGGCAGTGACAATCAAAAGAATAATAAAAACAATAAACAGAATGCTGTAGATGGTGTAAATCCTGTGACCCCAGACACTGGCAAATATGTAGTAAAGTTCAATATATATTGCACTGAAAGGGAGAAACCCTGCCATTGCCATCTGAGGAATGGTCGTTCTGTACCATGGAAGAAGGGGAATTTCTCGAGGATACTTTGTGGTGCGGCAAGGAGCTTGGAACTCAGCCTTGCTGTTTTTCCCAGCAATGCCACCCAAGACAAGCAATGGTGATGTTACCAATGTCCAAATAAGGACAATTACCACAATAGTACCAAAAGGAAGAGCTGCAGTTGCACTATAAGCAATTGCAACAGTGTTAAGGAAGCAGAATGTCAGGAACAGAGGCCCACAGAAAAGGCACCCGGTAAGTAATAAATTTCTCACCTGTCAACCAGAAGAGGAAACTAAATGACTCCATTTCACTTTAATAAGCAGAAATTATAAGCTGCATTTGTTGCGAACAGAATCCATTTTTACTTACCCAGTTTGTTCCTTCAAGTTGACAATAGAAAGAAGTTGCAGTATATCCCGCAATGCCAGAAGTGAGTGCATATATGACCACAAGTGCAGTGAATAAAGCTCCTCGGTTGTATGGATAAAATACACCAACTAGTGCGAGCATAAAAATGAAAATTGTGCTGGAAATGCACAGAGGGGAAGACAGTAACATTTAGTACTAGCATGAAATAATCCAAAATTCATATATCTAAAAAGATTGCAATAATCCTTACAGAGTGAACAGCTGGGTTCCAGAACCATGGGCAGCAGCAAACAAAGATTTGTGCTTGGGGAACCGGAAAACATCACCATGAATGTACTTCCATCCAGTCTCTTCTTGGTCATCAGCAGCTTCCTCATCTTGCGCATACCTTATTAAGAAATTGAATAAATACAATAAGTGACAATAAATTGTAAACAGAAAACCCGGAGATTTCATATAAACAACAAGCTTTCAAGGCTCACAAATTAGAATCTCACTTCATGAAATCATTCTTCAGGACCCGCATGAGAATCGTTGCAAGAAAACCCGTCAAGAGGAGAACTGTGACACATGAATTTATGATTGAGAACCAATGAATTTCCAAGTGATGTGGCAGTGAAGAGGACTGTGAATATTTATCCATCCTATTCTCGAAGGGAATATTTGTTTCCCTCCATTTTACAGTGTACATGAAATCTGCATCAACATCCTTGTCCTCTGTCAAGTCCACAACAGAATGGGGATCCATCTTGGCCCCGATTTCAATTACACGGTCTTTGTTGTACATAACTTCGAATTGGATATGCTTGTATAGAAAATATTTGTATTCACTTGGGTCAGTTTTTCCTTCCTTGTCAACCTTCCCCAAAAAACCCCAGATGGGCAAGTCATCATAATACATCTGGAAGTAGTAGTCTTTTTTCACAGCAGTTCGAAACTGAGCAACTTCTTCCTTGGTCAGCTTCCTTCTACAAGCAACTTCAGTGTCCTTCTCTTTTCTGAACTCAAGTTTATAAGGAGCGCTAACAAGACGATCTCCATTCAGTACCTCTCCAAGTGCTTCCCTCTTCTCCTTCACATCACCTACCATTGATAAAGGGCCCACCTTAACTTACAAAAAATCAAATTGTTCTGGAAATTTAAAAAAAAAACAGAAAAGAAATTCTATTAACGCAGCTACAATTATTAGCTGCACCATTGCAAGTTTTGTCCTATTTTAAAACCGAAAACATAAGAAAATCTATAACACACCGTCCTTCGAAAACTAGGGCATAGGACAGCGCTTATATTGATCCAAAGAATCTACATTTCAAGTGCAAAAATTATAAAGAAGGCCGTTGTTGTTGAACTTATCCTCAGGAGGATTTACTATTTTAGAAGTTATGCATATGTTCCCCACTAAGAAATTAGATATCGCAGCTAAAATTTACGCATTTAAACTTTCTTTTTCTTTGGGGGGGTTTGGTCAAGCCATTGCATATGGAATGTAGAATGTAAAAGGCAAAATGTTTGAGATATAAAACCTGCTGAGCAGAAGGGGAGATCAAAATACCGATACGTTTCGCTGAAAGCAAACAAAACAACAAAATACACAACACATTAGTCAGTTGCCTCCTCAATGTCAATGCCCTACAAAAAGGTGCAAGGGCCGGTTTGGAAGCAATAAGAATCTTCCAAAATCAGCAATTGCATGAAGAGCATCTGAAAATGGAGTTCCAAACAGAGGATTTCTCCAGATCCAAAGTCAGATCCAGATGATATTTTATATGGTTACCTGGGGTTGTGAAAGGGGCCGACTTTATTGGCGTAGAGAGGGACGGCGTCGCCATCATTGTAGCGGTGATCGGAGGCGTCCGATCTGACGTGGGGAACGCAGCACGTGATTAAAACGGCAAGGACGAGAATCGTCGAGAGGTTCTTCATGGTCTTGACGGAGAAGAAGACACGAGTGATATTTTCAACTGATAAAGTGAGAGAATGAACGAACCACTGCAGCAACCTGATAATATTTTCTTTTAATTCATTTTTACTTTTTTTTTACTTTTTTTTTCGTTTTGCCCTTTTGTCAGCTTTCTTGACTGAGGATGTATTTTAGGAGGAGCTCGTGATCTTTGCTAACATTTATTTATATATTAGTATGTAGTCCTGTTTCATATATCAGGAAAAAAATTGTAATAATAAAGTTTTTCTATGAGAAGAGGGTTAAATATTCAAATAATTTTTATTGTAATTTAAGGCTCGAAATTAAAAATATGTAAATAATTCTTAATATAATATACTTGTTAGAGAATCTCCATTATATATATAGAATATAAATAAGGGAATCAAATTTAAGGAGTTTTTATTTATTTATTATTATATAATTATTCTTTTATTATATAATTTTTTATATAAAAAAAGTCTTATTGAGATGAGTGATAATATACTATGTGAATGTTAAAATTTGAACTCAAGACCTTTCCTAGAGAAGCAATTGCTCCAGACCACTACAATAATGAGTCCTTTATTTTTTTCTTTTTTAATATAAGCAATATGAAAAGGAGAGAATCAAATCTAAAACCTCGAATGCGAAGGTAAGTACTTTGGAGCTATAAACCCCTTACTATTTAATGAATTTTTTTAACTTCAGTAATAGTTGAAAAATTATTTCACTATTCAAATTATTTTTTGGATGTTTTTCTGTTTGCAAAAGGCCCAAGGGCCCAAAATTAAAATAAATTTGGGCCTTCTGGTCCATCTCAGATACTCCAGGGAATATAGTGATGGATAGTGATACCATAAAAGACAAAAGGCCCAAATTAAAAATTACGTTTTGACCATTGCTGGGACATGTGGAAACTTGGAGAAATGATACAAGATTACTGTAGTACCACGTCACCAATACAACTTTTAGAGCACTTTCACCGCAAAGGTCCAGCCCAGGTAGGAGCGAGCCCTAGGCCCGTGAGATGACTTCATCGCGCATAAAGTACCTTGAGTAAGACGTGGGTGCCATCAATAGGCAAGCTCAAAGGCCGATCCAACCCGTGTTGTTGCTTGGATTTGCTAACCCCAGGTTGGCGTCAACGAGCTTTTAAAAAATTATTTTCCACTGCTACAAGGCATGTGGCATCACTTAGGGCGTCCGATCAAATTTTCCATTGCAATTCAATGACTACCATTTTTTATGTAATAAAAATCGAACAAAATTGAACAAAATATCAAAAAATTCTGAACTTTTTTTTCTGTAAAGATTAAATAATAAAATTACTTTTTAAAGTTGAAATATAAAAAATAGAAAATAAATTAAAATATATAATAATTGCCCACTTATCTCCCCATCATAAATTCACCCGATAATCACCACTTATCTCCCAACATGAATTTATGCTGAGAAGATAAGTGATGGTTGTGGGCAAGTGGGTTGAAAATGGAAAGGAAAGGTTTGCAACAATCCTGGGACATATTATCCTTTTTCATTTTTTAATTCTTTTAATTAAAAGAGTACAAATGATGAAGAGTCTAACTGTACAAAATTTGATATCTGGCCACATGCATCGATGATCTTGATTTCACAATTAAATTAATGTCTTCTGGCTAAGATCAACTCTATTATTATTATATAGTATAGTATATACATACAAAAAGGAACAAATTTATGTTATGAAAGTCATCACCTACCCTAACATAATACTACCTTTAATTATTTGTTAACGTAATCTTTCATTGTTTTGCACTTGTTTGATTATTTTTTAAGTCTTAATCTTATCCTCGTGCTCCGTTTAATTAACATATTATATATGCTCTCGTTATGTCCGTAGATCCAAATCTATATCGTCAAGGTTTTGAGTTGACATTACGAGCTGCAAACAGTAATTTTTTAAAGCAAACTAGAGGCAACGGTGTATGGCATATTCCAATTCTACATTATTGTCAAGCTACAAAATTACAAATTCATATTGTGCACTGGAAAAAAGTTGGCACCTTCTACGTTCAGAACACAAGGAATTTATCTTATTCCTTGTGGTGTTGGCATAAACCACAACTAGCTGCGAAAAAGGTAAATGATTCATTGTAAAGCCAAGTAAGAACAAATAAAAATTATATATGACATTTCTAACTCTAATGAAAGACACAAAGAAAGCTATTGAAAAATACTTGCCTTATTTCCTGAGAATTACAATTTGAAATGTGCGTATGTGTATTGATAAAATCTCGGATTCGTTTAAGAAAGCAAAAGTACAGTCACATTGCGCACTTCACTTTGATCATTTTTTTAACAGCACATAAAGCGGGAGGGGGAGGGTGATAACTGTAATAATAGTGAGGAGTTAGTTAGTGTCAAAGCATGTGACACCACGTGATGTTAGTTAGGTTGTTATCAATTCAAGATTAAGAGCATTTATAATCATGCTCTCTATTTTTTAGTTAAATTTTAATTTAAAACATATAAAAATTATTTTACGGGCTCTCTATAAAATTTAAACTTCAATTATATTCTATAGTTTAGGGAGTCATAAATACTATAACTTTTTTTAATTGGTTAATATTTATTATATATAAAAGTTAGCATTAAATAAAGGTTTGAAATACTCATTAAATAAAATAGCAAATAAATTATAGGGAGTAATTGGAAGTTATTTACCTCTTCTCAGATTTAAGAGCACCTAAAATCTCCATATTTTAAGAAATAGATAGAGAGCATGGTTTAAAGAGTCCATTGTGGATGCCCTATATATCAGAGTCATTATTGTAATCAGTCATGATGAAAGATCAATATACAAATCTCTCTAAAGTACTGTTCAACTCTCTTTTCTCTCTCTCTGTTATCAGAGGGGAGCACCTGAGCTGAGCTCACACAACTGTGTGTAAACTGTTCTGTTTTCTTATTGGCGTGTGACTGGCAACAACAGCAGCTCACTGGTCTGCTGCTTAATCAAAAGTGAAAGCTGCTTGAGTTGAAATTGAAATTAAATTTGAGAAATGGCGACGGTGACAGAATGGCAGTTACCGTACAGAATATTGGGGGCAGAGGAAGAAGAAGAAAGCTCATCATCAACGACATCGGATCCAACGGACGCAGTGGCATTCGTGGGGCTGTGTTTGGTGTTAGGAATCGCTTGCAGGCATCTGTTGCGTGGTACCAGAGTACCCTACACTGTGGCTTTGCTCATCCTTGGCATTGCCCTCGGTTCCATAGGTCTCTCTCTCTCTCCCCCTCACTCTCTTCATTTACATTTTTTTTCTTGGCACTTTAATATTTTAGCATTAGCATGCAGAATATCATTTCAATTTTCCGACTAAGTTGTTAAATTTTCAGCTTTGCTGGTTTCAGTGCTTTGATTATTGACAAATAAATAAATAAATTTAAGAGCATTTTGCTTTTATTTTTGGGTTTTTTCTTACTTGTAGGAATAGTAGTGGCCTTCTGGAAAAAAAAAAAAAAGTAATAGTCGTGGCCTGGCTCAGGAATTTGTCAAGACCGTCAAAAGTCAGTGGGTTTTGGGTGATTTGCTGGGGCCAATAATAAAAAAAAAACTACCGGTAGCAGGACAAGAATAATCGAATGAATTCTTTATGGGACAGAAAATTACTTTATTCTTTGTCTGCCCATATCAGATGGTGGATAGATACTCTCGCTTGTGTCCTTAGTTATATTGTAAAAAAAAAAAAAAAATTCATTGGGAGTTGCTTTGGTGAAAATTCTAGGCATTGCAACTGGTTTCATCTGTTGTTGAATTGTTTGTTCCAATTTAATTAACGATCCAAGACATGCAGAATATGGTACACATCATCAAATGGGGAAGATTGGGGAAGGCATTCGAATTTGTAAGTTCCAGCTACATCTTTCTGCTGACATAGTACTGCAACGCCTATTGTAGGCTTTGACTTGGACTGGTTTCTTTCTTCCACCTCTTATAAACAGTTTTACTGTTCCTCTTTTTGTGCAGGGGCAAATATTGATCCTGACCTTCTATTGGCTGTTTTTCTTCCCGCCCTTCTTTTTGAGAGTTCGTTTTCTATGGAAGTGCACCAAATAAAGGTTCCTTTTCATGGTCCTATAATTTCTATTTGTGAAATGCACGTAAATTATAAGGCTGCTATGCATTTTTCAAAACCAACTTCACAATTCTGTGGTTATGGCTTCACACAATCAATGACAGTTTGAGACACATCTATACAAATAAGAAGAACAAACTTTCTTTTGGTGCAATTCTAGCTTGTAGTTTCGTGCAAAGTCACTGTTCAATTTGAAATTGTGTCAGACATGAAATGAACTGGCAGATTTTTTCCATTTTTCATGCAGAGGTGTATGGTACAAATGATTATACTGGCTGGTCCCGGTGTTCTAATATCAACTTTCTGCCTTGGATCTGCTTTGAAGGTATCCTACACTTTGTTAATTAGACTATATGTTTGTGCTATATAATTATATTGTGATATACAACTGCAGCTCACTTTCCCTTATGGCTGGAGTTGGAAAACATCATTGTTGCTTGGCGGGCTTCTCAGCGCTACTGATCCTGTGGCTGTTGTTGCACTATTAAAAGAGCTTGGTGCAAGCAAAAAACTGAGTACAATAATTGAGGGAGAATCCTTGATGAATGATGGGTATAGATTTTCAGTGACCTAACACTATTTCTAGTCAGATAATCTCTTTTCTCTACTCTTCAATATTTTGTGTAGGTAAAACCCATGGGTGGTTGCTGTTGTTGTTACTTACAATCTTGAGTAATTATGCTTTTCATATTTCCTCTTATCTGAATGTGTTTAATTTCTTCCAGGACAGCAATTGTGGTTTATCAGCTATTTTATCGAATGGTTCTGGGAAAAAGCTATGACTGGGTGGAAATAATTAAATTTCTATCTGAAGTCTCACTTGGAGCGTATGTCTCACTTATTTCTTTGAGCAAAGATGGCAGATTTCTTCTGGTTATATAACGCTTTTATTCGTCCAGTGTAGGCATTGGTCTTGCTTATGGTATAGCATCTGTCCTCTGGCTCGGGTTCATTTTCAATGACACTGTGATAGAGATCACACTAACACTTGCTGTCAGCTACGTTGCTTACTTCACTGTATGTTCAAAAAATGGGATGCTTCATTTTTTAGGTTCATTTGATTATTATTCCTAAGTTCTGGTTGGTATGTCAGTATATTCATATGAATTTCGTGCTAAATTCTTACTATTGAAACCTGTCATACAAATGCTATAGTTGACTACTTTTACGTACGATCCTTTCCAAATTTATGTCTTTTTTATTTTTTGATGTTTTTGTGCCTGTTCGATGTATAAAATTTTCAAAATAACCATTGCAATCTGTCAACTATAAACTATTTTTCACACGGATTCTTTGAAGCATAAAGAAGGTTGATGTTTTTACAGTAAACATATTTCTGAATTTATAATGCATTTCACATATCTAGAAAGAAAAAAAAAATTTGCATGATTTGTTTATGGAAAAACTGAGGTTTTTATTTGGGTGCAACAGGCTCAAGAGGGTGTTGAAGTGTCTGGTGTCTTGACGGTGATGACTTTAGGAATGTAAGCTGGAATGCTCAATAAGATTTCATTGCACACTGGAGAATACATTTGGCTTAATATTATAATCTGTGGACAGGTTTTATGCTGCGGTTGCGAGGACAGCTTTTAAGGGTGAAAGCCAACAAAGCTTACATCATTTCTGGTATGTCTTGTGGTTGTCGCTCGCTATCTCTTTGATCTAGAGCAATCTATTTGATTAAATAAAGTTCCAAGTGATGATTTGATTCATCTTTGTTGTTTTTACTCTCTCGAACAGAAAGATACAAGAAATATGTGAATTAGGGATTTTCTAAGCAATACACATTGTCTATTGTCCGAAGTATGCCAATAACTAATTTAGACATTTATTGGAGTATACCTGTCAGTGATTTATGGCATGCTGGTGGAACTTGGTAGAGATATATAAGGTCCATAAAGAAAATGCGAGCTCAAAAATGTCTCCTTCAATCTACTCTTTATAAAATGTTATGTGCTCATGCTTTAGGCATCTTTTCGCAGGGAAATGGTTGCTTATATTGCTAATACCTTAATTTTCATCTTAAGGTAAGTGCATAATCCAACGCTCTTAAATTCCATTTTGTTTGGTGCCAATAATAAAAGGAAATCAGCATAACTAACTTTTAGCACTTGTTTGGTACCATGTGCTTGATCATGAGCTACATATGTTAAAACACATATTTTCTCCTATGCTTTTCAGTGGAGTTGTTATAGCTGAAGGAGTTCTTAGCGGTGAAAATTTTCTTGAAAATGGTAATCCTTACTTTTTGAAATACAGAGATGCATTTATGTATTCATTTTTGCATGCATAAATTTATGTACATGCTTGGTCATAATTGCACAGAGATGGATGCGCATACACACATATATAATATATAGGGCCGATCAGGTGTGGACTCTGCGAAAATACAAAGGATGGTCGATCTTTGCATTTTTGCATATTTTTGTTGTTTCCCGCATTATTTCTTTGATATTCTGCACACTTAGCTCTTTAACTTTGCTGCTTGACTTTTTAAATATTTAGTTTTTATGTCATATGTTCTGATAGATATTTTTTCAACTTGTCTACCTGTTTCCTGTACTATATTCTTATCCTTCAATATAGGTTCCCTACCATAGGAATGGTTGACTTTTTAGTTGACTATATATTAAGCTTTTTTATCTTTCTGTTAACTTAGGAAAAATACAGTTCCATACTACTAATGCTTACACAGTTAGACTAGTTATTTATTATTCTCAACTCTCTGTAACTCTAAATGTTTTTGTTTCAGGATATTCTTGGGCCTATCTCATTCTTCTCTATGTTTACATACAAGTTTCCCGGTTCATAGTTGTTGGAGTGTCGTTTCCCTTGCTTCGGTATTTTGGCTATGGTTTGGATTGGAAAGAGGCTATAATCCTTATATGGTCAGGTCTGAGAGGGGCTGTAGCATTGTCACTTTCACTGTCAGTCAAGGCAAGCTGTCGTTAATTAAGATTTAATTTTATACAAAGGGAAAATTTACTCTACCTTGTTGGTATGGCCAAATTTCATTAGCACCATGTGGTTAAAAATCTCTACTGTGTTCTTAGTTTCACTAATTGTTTGCTTTTAAGTTGGATGGTGCATTACAAAACGTTCTCAATGAACCAACAAGGACTTTGCAAAACCTCCATTATTGATGCTTTTGCTGAGGAAATATTTCATTCACACATCTACTCACCTGATTTGCTGTGTCAAACATTCAGTGATTGTGTAGTCTGTGCAATTCCACTAGTTACAAAAGGAACCAGTTTTTATTTTATATGTTATACAATTTTTTTTCCCTTTTTTCTCTTTGAATGCTGATGATTTGTATTGCTTCTAATTTATTTTCCTTTATTCTTGTAGCGTACTAGTGACAGCTCTTCACTTCTCAGTTCTGACACAGGATTCTTGGTACGCCTACGGAACATGAACGCACACCCATTCAGAGACATTTTTTTATATGATTATTAAAGCTGGTTTTTTTTATACATCAACATAGAATCGTTTTCACCTCTGCAGTTTGTTTTCTTCACCGGTGGAATCGTCTTCTTGACACTAATTGTGAATGGTTCAACCACACAATTTGTTTTACGCCTTCTAGATATGGACAAGCTATCAGCAGCCAAGGTGAGGATTTAACTGTCCCCCAAATTATATGCTGCATTCTCCCTGTACGGCTTTATGTCTCCATTTCTTTGTTTTGGGATTATAATTTTTAAATAATTGCTCAATATTTATGTCGTGCAGCTCTAAACCCATATGAAAGTACATTGTAATTTTCAAGCTTAGTTACAGGTGGTCTATCTTTGGGCACTTTTCCCAACACTGGGATTGGTGGATACAATCTGAAAACTCCAAAACAGATTATATTATTAACTGCACAACAAGATCTATGGGTGGATTAGCATAGCAGTAGGTTAGTGATGTTAGGCGTTCAACATTATTGGTAAGGATCCAATGTGTCAGTGACCTAAAATTGATCCTTGTATTCTCTTAAGTTGAGATAGTCAAGGTCCAACAATCGAGATGATGTGAACGATTTGATTTACTTACGTAAGAGCAGTATGGTGTTTATGTGGTTCACTTGTCGGAAAGAATGCATGATATTACAGTTCAGTTGCCTTCAAGCATTGTTAGGTATATCACCAACAGCTTGGGTTCCTCTCACACTAAATATATCTCCCGGATTTATATTTTATAGTATTTTATTCGAGTTTACATCAAATTTCAAACACTTTTATTCTTTATTGGTGAATCTGTTATACTTTGAATTCTATACATTCCACAAGAACCAAATAAAGCACATTTTTTATTAATGGCTCCAGAAAGGCATTCCTGTTATGAATTTATATGTATATGCTTTTGTTTTATAATAGAGGCGTGTACTGGAGTATACAAAATATGAAATGTTGAACAAAGCATTAGAGGCTTTTGGTGATCTTGGAGATGATGAGGAATTGGGACCGGCTGACTGGCCCACAGTGAAAGGATATATTGCAAGCTTAAATAATGTTGATAGCGAACATGTACACCCTCATGCTGCATCTGAAAGAGATAATAATCGGGATCTTACAAATTTGAAGGATATACGCGAACGTCTTTTGAATGGTAAATTTGTTAGTGTTTATATTTCAGTCCCTGATACACTTACGTGCAATGCTTACAAGCTTAGGCATTTATATTTCATAGATTTCTGTAAACATACAACTAAAATGCTTAAAGACGCTTGTTTCCTGGAAAGAAACTCCTTGAGATCATTTTGATGCATAACTTCCCATAGATCCAGCCATGGTGTGAAAATTAAAGGTTGCTATGTCTAACTGTGACCTCATTTGCTAATACAAAACCATTTATTGTCTTAGGAGTACAAGCTGCTTACTGGAGCATGCTTGATGAGGGAAGGATTACACAATCTACTGCAAATATTTTGATGCAATCAGTAGACGAAGCAATTGACTTGGTTTCAGATGAGCCTCTGTGTGACTGGAAAGGTTTAAAAGCTCATGTTCATTTCCCGAATTACTACAAGATCCATAAAACAAGCATTTGCCCACAGAAGTTGGTAACCTATTTCACTGTGCAAAGGCTGGAATCTGCATGTTACATTTGTGCTTCCTTTCTTCGTGCCCATAGAATTGCAAGGCAGCAACTTCATGACTTTATAGGTGATAGTCTTCCTTACTAGTTAACACCTTTTTTGGTAATTGCTTTGGCTATTTTGAAATGGAAATTTACTTTCTACCCTACATGCTTTTCTTCATGATATTTGCCCTTGTCATGTAGGAATGGAAATTGTTTTGGTTATTGTGGTAACCCTAAATTTTGAAAAATATATAATTATTCTACATCTGCTGATTTATTTAGGTGATAGTGAAGTTGCTTCTATCGTCATTAATGAAAGTGAGGCAGAAGGAGAAGAAGCAAAAAAGTTTCTTGAAGATGTTCGTGTCACATTTCCTCAGGTTTGTTAGTTAAGTTTCCATATGGTGTGTGTGGGAGCGATTTCTTCCCACGAGAATATTCGATTGAAAGATTCCCCTTTCTTCTTCGCCGCCTCTTTCTCCCGGCAAAATAGATCCAAATAAGAGGACCACACCCGGGGGTGTTGGCCAAAGCCCCTCTGATGCCTAAGTTAGTTCAATTGATTCGTAGAGAAAACAATAGCTAAATAGGGTACGGAGATATATATGTAAGGTGTAAACCGGGTGGCCGAGCCGTGAGTGGTGGCCGGAGCCTTGTGTAAAAGGGAGAGAGAGAGTATGGCGGTTAGGGTTTGTGAGGGATAATTTCTGCAAAGTTTCAATAGGAATTTAAACATACCTCAACCCTTGTGCGTAACTATCTATTTATAGGGGCCTCAGAGGTTAGGGTTTCAGAGGAATAATTCCGTAGATGGAAAGGAATTATTCCTCCCGATTTGGCGAGATTGGATTAATTAGGGATTTGATTTAAATCAAATCCCTAATTATGGTAGGAATCAAATCAATCCCAATTTAATTAGGTAACTCCCAATTTAATTGAGTAACCAATTAGGTCAAATAATCCCCAAATTGAAGGAAATATTTGACCTAGGGTTTTGATTTAATTTGGTTCCCACAATGTGCTATGATGATAAGTTGTGTTGGATTCTAGTTGGAGTTGTTTTATCCAAAGTCCATTGAACCTACCATACATATGGTTAAAGAAATTCTCACTGAATCCTTGCTTGGGAAGATTATTTTAGCATGAGATTGTCTTGTACGTATGAATACATTTGGAATTTTCAGGTTTTGCGTGTTGTGAAAACAAGACAAGTGACGTACTCAGTTCTAAACCATTTAATTGATTATCTCCAAAACCTTGAGAAGGTTGGCCTATTGGAAGAAAAAGAGATGCTTCATCTTCATGATGCCGTCCAGGTCTGTTGGTGACTGTTTGTCCTTTATTACTATTTAGTTTGTGCATCACTCTTTCATGATATTAGAATCTTTTTTTTTTAATTTCCATGCAGACTGACTTGAAAAAGCTTCTAAGGAATCCCCCATTAGTAAAGATTCCCAAAATAAATGATTTGATTAGTCTCCATCCTCTAATGGGGGCTCTTCCTCCTTCAGTTCGTGAACCACTTGAAGGTTCTACTAAGGAAACAATGAAATTGCGTGGGGTGACACTTTACAGGGAGGGCTCCAAGCCTACTGGTATTTGGCTTCTTTCCACTGGGGTAGTCAAGGTAATTAAAACTCTCATGCGAAACATTTTCTTTATTTCCTCATGGACAATATCATGGATGAGAATTATTTTTGGCAGTGGATAAGTAAAAGCATAAAAAACAAGCACTCGCTGCATCCAACTTTTACTCATGGGAGTACTTTGGGACTATATGAAGTGCTAACCGGAAAGCCCTACATTTGTGACATGATCACAGATTCTGTGGTTCTCTGCTTTTGCATTGAAACTCACAAGATACTTTCAGTGCTTCAGTCGGATCCCTCAGTAGAACACTTCCTCTGGCAGGTATTTTCTTACTTAAAATTTCACCTTGTTGCATCTGCCAAAACTTGTAGGGCTGTATTTATTGTTATTAACTTCTAAAACAAAAGGTCAATATTTTTGTCTTTGACCTTTACATGTGGAACATGTATGGCAAATGTGAAATTACAATATGATGACATGAATTTGGGAAAATATTATGGATTTATTACGATGTAACTGATTTTATTTAGTTTGACTTATTTTTAGGAAAGTGCCATTGCTCTTGTGAAACTTTTCCTTCCACAAATATTTGAGAAAATGGCAATGCAAGATTTGAGAGCTCTTGTTGCAGAAAGGTCAATGATGACCATTTACATAAGAGGAGAATCTTTTGAAATTCCTTACCGTTCCATTGGGTTTCTATTAGAAGGTTTTGTTAAAACCAAAGGTGTCCAAGAAGAACTGATCACATCACCTGCTCCTCTGTTGCCCCCACATGGTAACCAAAGCTTCCCAAATCTGGAAGCATCAGGTAATATAAACTTGTGTTTATATGTCGTGTAGTGTTGGCATTAATCATTGGCATGGTTCAGACCTTGCCATAAGCCCGAAATATGTTGTGTAGTGTGGTTGAGTTGCATTAATCATCGGATTGCTGTTTCTTATTATCATAGCTGGTTATGCGCAAGAGGATCCTTAACCCTTTTGTTTCTGATTGATGATAACAGGCACCAAGGGAGCCAGTTTTTCTCATCGAGGATCCAGTTATCTTGTTGAAACAAGATCAAGAGTGATTATATTCGACATTGCAGCATTTGAATCTGACAGTACTCTAATTAGAAGGCCATCCTCATTTGTATCACATGCAGTTGATCACCCCCATAGATCTATTAGCGGAGAACATAGTGGTCTTATGAGTTGGCCTGAACATTTCTACAAGGCAAAGCAACAAATGCAGAACCCTGAAGGGATTGAGTTGGAAGCTAATAGCTTGTCAGCAAGGGCAATGCAGTGGAGCATTTATGGCAGCATGGTATGTTCAGTTTCTTTATCATGTTCTTTAGTGCTTTGGGATATAATGATGGTTTTTTTAATATGTATATGGGATTTTGAAACCTATACAACCTTTGAGGCTCTTTTATCTTTTTGTTGGTTCAGACAGTTTATCTATCTTCCAAAGAACAGTTCAATCCAAAAGCTTTTAAGATAGTCATCATCCAAAACTGTTTTAATTTTGCTTCCTCTCTCTTTGGAAGACACATTTGATATTTGAAAGTCATGTTTGATGGAAATTTAGGTCTTCTTCCTATTGACTAACTTCTTCTCTTATGTTGTTCCACAAAGGTGAATGTCCGGCGGCGTAACAGAAGTTTTCCAAGAAGTGGTCGCATTAAGCCATTACACACCGTGTCATATCCAAGTGTTCCAGCATATCAGGGCCCTCCCCATAATGTCTCATATCCGAGTGTTCCATCATATCATGGCCGTCCGCTTGTTTCTGTCAGATCAGAAGGGGCTACAACTGTCAGAAAGAACCTTGAAGTGAGAAAATTCACTGGACAAATGAGTCCTCCAGAACCGGGGGAGCAAAGTAGAGACCCTCATAAGAGTCATGCGGTAGTGGAAGATTATTCCAGTGATGAATCAGGTGGTGAGGATGATGTAATAGTGAGAATTGATTCACCAAGTAGGCTCTCTTTCCGCCGTGCTCCTTGAGCTTGAATTGATTATTGAACATCCCCAAAGTCCGACGATTCTAATTTATTATATCATGGGAGACGACTTGGCCCAACCTCACATTCCAGCAACCGAGACTAATGTTTTGGGAAGGACCAAAACTACTGAACCAACTGGTTTCACAGCGGGGGAACAACATCCGAAGCAACGACCCCAACAGTTTGGAAGATATCTTGAGAAAATGTTTCTATCAAGTGATTGTAATTTCTTTCTTTTGTTATTCTATCAAAATCGTTTCTACTTCTGAGCATGAACAAGTAGTATAAAAATCGACTTGGGCCTTCAAAATTGTTATAATGATCTCTTTGTTATAAAAATAAAATGAACAGAGTTAAGAAGTACCACTGAATATTGGGAGTGGAATTATATTTGCTTTTTATGGTGTTTACACTGACAAGATTTCTTCTCAGACAAAACTTAGACGCTCAGATTTCTCACTCTCTCCTTTCCTCTCACTTTCTCTTCTTTCTCTTCTCTTCTCCGTTGGTGTGTTTACAAGAAGAAAATGATGTCTATTTATAGGCAAAGCAAATGGCACCCATTAGTGGCAAGGGAGACACCATGATGCTCTTATCCAACATCATTATTTCATCTTTTGACTAATACATCATTCATGTGGGCTTCATCTCTCACTTTACAACACTCCTTCTTGGAGACCACATGTCCCTAGATTAGTTGCCTTATTAAAACCTTGCTTGGAAAAACCCAATGGGGAAAAACCTAAGCGAAGGAAAAAAAGTACAACTTTATTTGGGACATAAGGATAATGTTAAATGCGCTTATGTTGCCTCATTAAAACCTTGCTAGTAAAACTCAGTGGGACAAAAACTGGTCGAAAGGAAAAAGAGTATATAACCATGTATAACATAAATTTCTGTGTATGTGCAACACTGCCTCGTTAAAACTTTGCCAGGAAAAATTCAGTGGGATAAAAACCTGGAAGAAGGAAAAAGAGTACAGTGTGTGAAGGTCTTTATTGATAGCACGCTCCCCCTGATGCTTGGAAAAATATCTTTAAGCCATATTGTTGATCATCTGTTGACACTGCTTCTGTGAGTCAATCTTGTAATATTGTTGGATGCTCCCCCTGAAATCTTCATGACTAACCTTTTCTAGTAAGCGACCATAGAAATTTTCAGAGTCCCTCGCATTTAACAAAATCTGGACTATTTATAAGTTCACTTGAAAAGAATATGCCCATATATGGTGTTTTGCAGAGATAGCATCAAATATGTCTCACATCATCCCAAAAGTGGTAGTGATGGAGCTGAGCTCTATCTGAAAAATATAATATTCGGTCTAGTACACTTCCAGAAAATTATTTAAGTGCCCAACGGATAATCCATATAAAAATGCTTCAATATCTTCTTAGTATAAGCAAGAATCTCGTTGGCATAATGCTCAATCTTTAGGCCGAGACAAATATTTCTTGAACTCTTCAGGAGTTTTAATGTGTTGCAAACATATTATAATCAATGTACTCACTGAGGGAATTTATGCACATTAGTATTGAGTACAGATTTTGTGCTTCAAGCACATGTCCTTCAAGGACTTGCTTCATGCAATTGCAATCCTTTCAGGGATTTTGTTTAAGGGATTAAACTTTATGACACATTATATAGCTTTAACCCAGCTATTTATACATCTTTAGGGAATCGCTTCTGGAGATATGCTCCGTGCATTTAATAACCCTTAAAGATAACATGTTGGTCTCCGTAAATGTGCAATAAGGGGGCACAATTGAATCTGTAAATATGGAGAAAACCCAACATTCCTTGTTTCTGCCAGAAACATTGTGTCATACAAAGTGGGTATATTCCCTTTTATTCCGAACACCCAAGTATAACTTTCAGTATTAACATCTTTTGGGGTTCATACTGTGGGTTTGTTCTTTCACGTTCATTCTCATCTATAATGGAATTGCCTCTTTCCATTTTGGCCAATGATATTGTCGACATTTAATAATAGAACGTGGTTCCAATCAACACAGCCCATTGATGATTTGAGTAGCTACTCCAAAATCAAAAATTGTCATTCATCAATTCATGATCCCACCATTCTCATGTGCATGCGCATGCATCAATTATAAGCATTTCTTTGCTTTTGGGTACCCAAGCCACTTCAGGAGGCTTTTATTTTCTCTTTCCAGACAGACATCTCTTATAAGATGAATTATGTGAGAATGTGGATCATAACCTCCAATGGAGCGTTATTTTACAATAGGGCGTGGATAATCTCCATTTAGGGAGTTGGAACATTTAGAACCCATATATCTGTCACGATGCAGGCATACCACAGATTAATACATACATGTTAATTTAATTGTCCTTCTGGGACTTTAAACCATATAATTTGCTACACATTAGGCGTGCACGTATCAATATTGACATGTTAAAGGATTGTCTTTCCGGGACTTCAATCCATATCATTTGCTACGCAACAGGCGTGCATCATATTGATCACTGCTATACCCATGTTCTGTTCTTATGGGATTTTAATCTATGCAGTGTATCATTAATGTATTCATCTTGCAATCTGTGAAATTTGCATTAATAATTCATGAATACATATCAGAATGATACAAGCCATTCTTCTGGAATGGTCATAATACAAGTCGTTCTTCTGGAATGATCTATAATGCAAGTCATTCTTCTGGAATGGTCCTTTGCATGGCGTTCTTGTGGAACAGCCTTATCTCCCCATTTGGTTACCTTCAAGGATGTTGTACAAAATATCAAAATAAGAGTACAAGTATGAAATAACATAAGTATCGCTTACATCCTTAGGTGGGAGAGACTTTGCTCAAATATCTTCCAAGCTCGTATCGATTCAGCAAATACAATGTAATGTTTGATGATCTAGTTTATCCTGCAAGAGCAAAAATCACAACTCTTTTGTCTTTGTCAAAACAAATAACCCTCAGAGTTAGGATCACTTCATGGATTCTTTCTTCGGATGTTCATTCTAAAGAAATAAAATCCCTTATGAACAGAGAGTTATAAAAAGAAAGAAAAGATACAAAAATTGTGATATTGATTGCAAGGTAAGGTAAGCAATCAGGGAGGAAGCTGATGAGAGCAGACAACAAACTCTCATTTCTCCTAGTCTAGAAGAACTTCAGGAGATTAGAGCATATGGTCGCCTTCACAGTTCCCTGATGTAGCGAAAACGTGATCAGGGATAGTCTCGCTTCCTGAATGGATGATCAGAGATAGTCTTGCTTCTCGAGCATATTGAGTGCTCACTGATAAGAAAAACAAGTGGATATCGCATCACTAGGTATAGAGAAAACTGGATGTTTTCTGCAAAGAAAATTTCGTTAGTAACATATTTATACACAAATAAGAGGAATAAGTAGAACCGGTGAATTTCAAATTAACCACAGAAATTCGCAAGGTTCTCGGGGTGCTTTTGAAAAAGTAGCTCCGTGAAATCCACAAAGCAAGATCAGCTTTGACGAAAATAATACTTGAGAACGCCGAAAGTGCCGACAAACATTAATGGAGGCCGCATGAAGTTTTGGAATCTGGGAAAGAAAAAGAGAATATGGGGATCCGAGATAATATTGGGATCCTGGAAACTGTAGCCATATTTCCGCCTATAGATATTGCCTCTGCAAAACTTGATTGGAGTATGCGTTTCAACTCAACTTCCTTTCATTTTCTGAAACTTCAGTTTTTCTAAGACTTTCCTCGAAACCTTCTTAAAATGGCTTCCTCTACTTCTTGCCCAAACCATCTTGATTTAAATGTTGCTCCCAACACAACTCGTGACACCAAAGTCTAGCGTCCATCCTTTGTATCCCAAAATCGTCATCTCATGGTTAATGATTCTGTGATGATGAATGATGCGGTTGCTGTCATAGTAGCAAGGAATTTCCTCACTCCAATGGATGAAATGTTGTTATCAATGAGGTCTGATGAAGAGACTATTGATGACTCAATGGCTTTTAGCATTCAGAGTGCTGCTTCTGTTTCTAACATAGTTGATCGTTTGCGTGCTAGAGCAAATGAGGTTCAGGAGCTGACTACTGAAAATTCGTCTCTCCAGAGAATGCTTCATGAATCTCAACAGGAGGTTGAGAAACTTAAAAAGGAAAATAATGCCTTGTTGAAACTGGTGAGTTCGTACTCCGTTGATACGTTGAGAAGGCTAGACATGCTGCAGGTTTCTAATGAAAGGATTCCTGGGAGACCACAAGAGGCTCATGGCTAAGCTTAAGAGGCGCCATCATCTTCCTTCAGAGGCATCCAGAACATAATGTAATTTTATAGATTTTGCAGAGCCTGCTTTTCCTTGCAGGTGGAAAAATCTATTTGTTGTATGCTCCTTTCCTGTTATAATAATTGCGCACCTGTGATTTTTATGTCTTTTCAAAATGACGGTTTGGAACCTTGTGCCTTATAGGTTCAAATAACCACATCAAATCTCTCAAATTACATATTTCAATGCATGTGAGTCCGGAACTTCTGGCCCGGGCTAAACACGACCTCATAATTTATTTGCCCTTTTCAAATGGGCATGAAATATAAATTGAGTAAAAGCCATGATAATATTGCAATATAGTAGTGAAGAGCATTAACTACTATATACCCAAAACTTCAGGTTTGGGATCTCTCATATATTTGGATCCATGGGCTTCCGGCCCAAATCATATAATATAACAAAATATGTGTGGGGAGCCTCAATTCATCATTTGAGGTTTATCCTGATATTATCTATTTCACGGTGTATTCTTAACAACCGGAATTCACAAAATATATTTCTTTCTTGAGGTGTCGATTGTAACAAATCGAACTTTATTAAATTCATCATTTTCTTATGCCAAAGAAATATGTGGTGTACCACAATTTGCAATAATACCTCAAGGGTTGTCCATTTAACTGTTGGAACTTTCAGGTTTTCAATATTGTCAGATTTTGAACTTCAGGCCAAAATCACATATTCTCATGGTATGAACATTTTTATAATTTATTGTATATATTTCATATTTTCAGGCCCTTATATAATTGTCTATGTTTTGATGAACTTATGGCATCTCATTTAATTGTTCATCCATGAGTTTAAGGAATTGCATGTCTCATTTTGTATATAGTGATAGTTTACTCAAAATTGTTAATATTTATGCATACGTCACTATTCATGTATACGGTACTATTCATCAAGTCTTGAATTTTGTGTCTATTCATGCATATAGTACATTTGCTAGTACAGTTACTATTCATGTGTACGTCACTATTAACCAATATGGTACTGTTACATCATCAAGAAACTCCAAGTCCTTATTTACATGTCAATGATCAAGAATCTTCAAGTCCGATCACTTATTTACAAATATAATACCGAAAAGACTGCCAGCTCTCATATCAATATCATAATCAAGGACCTTCAAGTCTTAATGTAGTTGTATGATGAGGATCAAGGAGCTTCTAGTCCTGATCTGTATACTGTAAAAACTCATCATACCGCACAATTAATCCATAAAATAAATTGCTGGTAAATAAATTGCTAGTATGGACGATACCCGCATCATACTTTAAATAAATGTAAATGTGCGGTAAAATAGATTCATAAATTAAATTGCTTGTAAATAAATTGCTGGTATGGATAATAATCTCGCACCATACTTTAAATAAATGTAAATATGTCATAAAGTAAATTCCTAAAGTAAATTGCTGCTTGTATAGACGTTAATCCCGCACCATACTTTAAATGAAAGTAAATGTGCGATAAAATAAATTCATAAAGTATGAGAGTTAATTTCACATCATACTTTAAGTAAAAGTAAACGTGCGATAAAATAAACGTGCTGGGATGGGCACTAATTCTACTCCATACTTTTAAATGAAAAATAAAGACAATAGTGCGGACGATAAACCTGCACCACATTTTTAAATAAATATTACCGCATGGGTAATAAATCTACTCCATACTGTTAATAAAATAAATGTAGGGATAAAACCACCACCTAATACATATGAAGTATATAACATATTATATATTGTGGGCAATATAACTGCGCCACTATTCAAGCTATAATAGATGGGTTTTAAGATCACACCATCATTTTATTACGATAGTTTGTGTTACAATGCGATGAGTAATGAAAATTACACCACCATAAAATAACAGGAAGGGTATAAAAATCGCACCATTCCAAATTACATTACAAAGAAATAAATTAAACAAACATGTATGAAACAACATAAAAATTTGTGAGAACACAAAAAATAAAGTTTGCATTCGTCGTAGTAGTAAAGTGATAGGAGACATATGACAGAGAGGAGAAAAAAAAAACAACCACATAGTGTTGAGCTGATAAAATTTAGAAGTAAAGGGGAGAGACTATCGTGCTGATAATGTATTATAAAAGTAAAATGAACAGAGTATAGGAAGTTCCACTAAATATTGGGAGTAGAATTATATTTTCTTTTTATGGTGTTTATACTAACAAGATTTCTTCTCAGACAAAACTCAGACACTCAAATTTCTCACTCTCTTTTCTTTCCTCTCACTTTCTCTTCTTTCTCTTCTCTTCTCCGTTGGTGTGTGTTTACTAGAAGAAAATGATGTCTATTTATAGACAAAGCAAATGGCACTCATTAGTGGCAAGGGAGACACCATGATACTCTTATCCAACATCATTATTTCATCTTTTGACTAATACATCATTCATGTGAGCTTCATCTCTCACTTTACAACACTCTTTCTTTTTTCATTGAGACAAAATTTGACAGGACCCGCCCCGAATTCCTTGGAACCCGGAACGAATCCTGTAGAATTTTCGACATCTTACCGATGCTAGGCCCGCTTACTAAGAACTAAGACTTTCTGTCGAAATTTCGGCAGAGTCTCTCCTGTAAATTTGACATTTCCCAAAATTTCTCAACCTGTTAAAACACATTTAATGTCACCAACCAGCAGCATGCACAAGATGATTTCATGCAATTCACATAATCGGCCTTCGGCCTTCAAATAATCCGAAGCAAAACCACCAACAAAGCTCTTAAGTCAAATAATGAAATTAAACCAAAGATCAAAATAACTTTAGTTCAGGGCTGCACCCGGGTGGGACCCCAGGCTACCTACGTACCCTTACTAAAGGATCAAGCCACACGTAGTTCTTCCAACAGCAAAAAATCACAATTTCTCAAATATAATAAGATGTTAAAACAATCTTACGTTTGTAACCCGACTCTTAAATTCTTTAATTTCATATTACAACACAAACCACATTTAAAATTCATAACTTCCGAAATCAAACCTTCTACATAAAACCATACCTGTAACTAACCGTATAATGCATAATTTTCTATCCTTGAAAATAAAGTTCACTCACTTCATAATAATCATAACCCATCAGTCAAATATCTCATACTCAACCATTCCATAACTTCAATTATCTAACTAATAATCCGAGATATTCACACAATAATATAAAACAAAACTCAAAATCCAAACATAGTCAACGTAACTCAAATAACGGTCGAGACTCGTTAATAAGGTCATTCTAGGACTCCTCGAAGGGTGAAACTACCTCGGAAGACTCACGGTCAACTGAGGGGTCAAACTACCCAAACTTGGTCAATCGGATCAATAAGGTTTACTAAACATGTTCTGCAAGTTTGGTCCGAATCAAACGGTCGGATCATTCGCAATCGGACGGTTATCGATTAACGCAAATTTTAAGTTATTAAATCGGAACATCCAGGGCTCCGATTCATGATCCGCGAATTTCTACATGATCCTAGAGATGTCTAGATTAACATATATTAAATTCAAGACGATCCAACGGTTCAAACCTATCGAACCCATAAATCACACGATAGGCGAGATTCGTTCGAGGTTCGAACATCAACCAAATTGGAATCCAAAAGTACCTACACACTCGTGAGGACCAGGAGATCATCTTAGGACATAATGCCAGTCCATTACCTGGCCCACGTGCAGCCACACGGGCCGGCAGCGTGTGGGTGCCTTGAGTAATTTCTTGTTCTTGGACATACCCCAACAAATGGCTGGAAGTGGCCGGAATCGCGATCCCAAAATCGGTCGAATTTCAAATATAAAATCGGCTAACCTAGGCTCAAAATTAATGAAATCATACTCAACCATCAACTAGTACATGAAAAATAGGTGGAAATCCATACCTCACTCGTCAAGATTAGTTGCCTGATGACGGAGAACGAGCTCCGAGAAATTCTCACGAAAATCAGCCAGTTTTCTACACAATCCGGCCGTTTTCGGCAGTTGCAAGGGCGGGGCTTGGTTGGGAAGGAGAGAGGGAGCGATGGCGGTTCGATTGGGCCCCATCCTGGCACGAGCGGCGGTCGATGGTGGCGACAACGCTGCAAAATCCGATTGGGGGAGGGGTTTTGTCGCAGGGGGGAGGGGGAGAGAGAGAGAGAGAGAGAGAGAGAGAGAGAGAGAGAGAGAGAGAGAGAGAGAGAGAGAGATGAAATCTGATATTTTTAAAAACCAATTTTGAAATATTTACGGATTTGCCACTGGTGATGTTTTGCTCGTAACTTCTTCGTTACAACTCCGAATCGAGTTCACTACGTGTCTACGGACTCATCTCAGTACGATCTATCCAAAAATACCACTCGCTGCCCCAAAATCTCTCCAGATAAGAAAATGTCCAAAATACCCCTTCCCCAAAAGTAAATTAGTAAATTCATATTTAATTAAATCAAATAATTTAAGTAGGGAATTTAATTGGATTCGGGGTGTTACAAAATTATTTACGTGTCCTAACAGTTTTGCTTCTACATGAGAAAGAACTTTATCACATCGCAGACCCAAAAAATAAAAAAAGACAAAAAAAACTTTATCCAATCTAAGTAGCATCTTATTTCAATATTCTACCAATATATATAGTAACCTTCCTTCAAGCCTCATAAAGCATTCCGACCTCAATCCGCTGAGGCGGAGGCACCCCTAGAGCAGGCAGAGCCGACCTACAGTTGCTGTGCAGAACTTCATAAAATGCCAGCATAATTCTATCAAACCAGCCACAGTTATGGCCAATATAAAACCTTGTCTTTCCTCTAACATGAACTACACCTGCACTCCTTGCTTCTTCCAAATCAGATATCTCTTCTTGGATCTCTGAAGGATTGGATGGAAGACCTGAGCAGTTTTGTATATGTGCCTGCAAGCTATTTGTAACTTGACTAACAAAATCATCTCCTTCAAGGTTTAGGGGATCTGCATAGCCGTACTGAATAACACACCCATAAACCCCTTTGAGGCCAAGTTTTTTTACGACAATCCTCTCATGAGGAGCAACCTTAGGAACTAATAGGTATCGAAGCGTAGTGAACATAGTGACCTGGTGAAGGGATTTCATGTTTTTAATGTAGTGTCCAAGAGTCGGAGTGAGGCCATCTTGAATGTTGGTGTAAAAGAAGCACAATCCAGGAACCCTTTGAACACTAGGGTCAGATAATAGCACACCAAGTCTGTCTAAGGTTATCTTATGAGTCAACTCATATTCTAATTTTCTCTGTCTCCCATAAAACCAACCAAACATAATGAAGGCAAGGATAAAGGATATGGCAAAAGGAATCCATCCACCTTCAGGGATCTTAGTGAAGACTGCACTCACGTAAACACCTTCCATGACAAAGAATACACAGAAGTAAAGAGCAACCAGCATAGGTGGTGTTCTCCATATTATGATCATTACCAGTGTCAGTAATATTGTGGTGATAAGCATGACTAGACTGACAACAATACCTGAAACAAGGTTGTCGCAATAATCAGAAAATGAAAAAAATACTTCTGTAACATGTTGACCAAAATGTTAATAAATTGGTAAACATAATCTGCGACTCTTGAAGGGAAATCAATATCAATATGCACGGTTTCAAGTTTAACATACCAAATGCGTTGCCAATGTCTTTTCCATCCCCAAAAACAAGTATGACAACAACACAGAGAATCATGAGGATGTAGTTTACTTCAGGGGAGTAAACCTCGCCTTCTTTGCTAGCAGATGTGTGCACAACCTTCACCCGAGGGAAATAATCAAGTACTACAGATTGCTTGATGACAGAAAAAGTGGCTGATATTAGAGATTGGCTTGCAACTGTTGCAGCCAATGTGGCTATGATAAAGATAGGCCAGTAGATCGTTTTTGGTATAAACTTAAAGAATCCATCATCATGATCATTTGGATTCCTGATCAGGTATGCTGTCTGCCCCGCATATGTCAGAACCAGAGATGGATAGATTGTAAACAAGAAAGCTATCTGTTGAGGAAAACATATCAGAAAGGCCAGTTAAAACAAGAAAAAAAAAAAGGGAACCTTAAAGACAGAGAGATGGTATTGGAGGTAAACCTGAATGGAGCTTCGGTTGAAATGGCCAAGATCTGCAAACAATGCTTCGGAGCCTGAATAAAACAGGGAACACGGATTAAATAATCATTTCCAAACTACAAGGTACAGAAAAATACTATTTTCATTATTAATTTCACCATGCTATGAATTCAATTAGTCCGGTTTCGTTTTGTGTGGCTGGACTTGAGACTTCCTAATATCTAAGAGCATATGATTCAAACGTAATCAAGTCTTATCTTTCATACTAAATAATCATGATATCAACATGATACTCACCTGTGATGCAAAGGACAGTGCCACCAAGCAGCAGCCAGCCTTCCCTTCCATTTCTCCAAAAGAAACGGAAGATATAGTGTGGTGATATTGCCTTAAATATGCTTGGATAATGATGTATGATGCTATAAATTCCTACAAGTGGGGTACACAAAGTCCATGCACCCATGATGGGGGAAAAAAGGAAGCTCACTCGAGATGTACCAAACTTTTGTAACAAGAACAGAATGATAAGGACTACTGCAGAAAGCGCTTCCACCACAGCTGCAAAATATAAACCAGAATGACAAAGAAATTCAAATATGATTTAATAACTGAACGAAGAAGACCACAATAACCTGATACCACTAAAACAATTCTACTCCAATTTCCGGAACAGAAAACTGACCTACCTGGCTTCCTGGGAAATTTCACAAGTCCCACTATCACATGACTTAATTTATTTCCCTTCACCTCCATAATTATCGCTTCTATCTGTTTGTTCTTATCCTACCTGGTTTAACATTCCCAGCACAAACATGTATCGCATAACAACTATTGTTTCTCTTCCATGTTTTTATGATTGAATTTGAATAATATCTTTTGCTAAGATGAATTTATATATAAGCTCTTTTAAAAAAGGGCATCTGAATAAAGGTGCTTTTGATTGCATTTTATCCTAATTTACTGGAAGGACCAACAGTATTGAAAGCTCATTGTCATAGTTCAAACTTCCAATCATGCACAACAATACTTACAGGAACTCAGAGATGGAAAAGGCGCCCTTATTCCATCCATTGCTGACAAAACTGGAGATAAAAATTATAAAAGTTAAAAGAAATTTTTTAAATCTGACTTTCCAAAATAAAAGAAAAACAGAACGCACAGTGAAATACCAGAGATTGCAGGTGTAAGAATACCATCTCCAATAACCATGCACGTGCCTAGCATAGCAATAAAAAGCAACACCCTTCTAGCAACTACACTTTTTCTGAAAAACTTTGCAAGCCTACTCTGTTTTTCTGTGCCTTCATCCAAGAGAGAGCGTGAAAGACTTGAACTTGAATTTGCAGACCTTGAAGTAAGCATGCCAATGTTCATATTCCTGCAAAGTGATGAATACAGGGCAAAAGTTCCACCTGCAAACAATTAATGTCGCACAAGTCAAATTTCCAGGGATTAGTGAACTTGGACAAGCATATGCTTCGACGTGCTACCATGGTTTCACAATTTTGCTATCTTTGAAATCGTGCCTATTTACATGCTGATCATACCTCCACCAGAAGGACAAACAAGAGGTTTTTCAATTGACAAACATGTAGCCATTTTCCATGCTGCAAAATCTCAATGGTTGGAAATAAAGCACAATGACAACGGTCTTTTAAAGCATAACTCCAGTATAAACATCTTAAAGATGACATGTCTAACTTTTAGGAATAAACTCAAGATGTCTCCTTTTATCCATGACTCATGGCTTTGCAATGCTGATTTTACAACTTTCTGCATATGCATATGTGAAGTTATGAACTACAATTTTCAGCTCCCAAAGTTTCCAGCTACCCTATGGCATCCCAAATGTAAGTAATGCATGCAAAATGAAAGAACAAAACGATAAACTAGAGTAACCACATCCATTCACACTAGTCATTATAAAAAATAAAGAATTTAAAAATTAAAAATGTGTAAGAGGAACCAACCACTCGATGTGAAGAAAAGATACAAGACATAATAAACTTAAGGACGAATGATTTGAAAATAAAAATGTGAGCCTGTATGTACCTTCGCCCTGATCGTCGGCTTTGAGAGCAATGCTGGCATACTTGACAACCCCAATGAGACTGAGAGTCCAGAACATAATGCTATAGATGCCCAAATAGTCATCTTCTGTTGGAGACTTGAGGTGCATCGAAGGGTATACATAGAGTGGGGATGTGACAAGCCCTCCAAACACTACTCCCAGTGTCTTGTATGCAAGTATCAGAGTCTCCCACCTACCCTTCCCCTGAATCAGAGGATATTTACAAGAAGAACCATGCTCCACATCATTCAAATATACAACCAACACTGGTGATTAACAGGAGAGCAGGAAACATGGTCAACTTAGCTAAAATTTGATCCTGACTAATTGAGTTGGTTCAATGGGTTCTTGTTTGTCATAATTGAAACACCAAGCAATCTTTCAAGTAATTGAGGTATAGCATTTGAGCAGAGGAGAGGAGTAGCATGTTCTGATCAAGCTACAATTGAATTGGATGTATTTGATAACATGGCATAAGTTGTAACCGTGAGAGAGAGAGAGAGAGAGAGAGAGAGAGGCAAGCGATTGGTGTGAGGAGTAAAACCTTATTATTGTTGTCTGTATCTGGACTAATAATAGAGCCGTTCACAGTGCGAGAGTGATTGAGACGACCATTGGTGGCAGAACCGACGACGACAAAAACCTCATGCTCAGTCACCGGCGGCGAGTCTGGTTGCGTTGGATGATCCATTAAAACAACACCACTAACACAAGTCGAGGAAAACAACAACAACAACAAGAGACATCTCTTGTTGAGTCTAAACCTCTGAGCCTCTGAGCCTCTAAGCCTCTTCTTGAGTCTTAACTTCGAGTCCAAGAAGAAGAAGGCCTTCCCTTCCCGTCCCTCTTCCCCTTTAATTCAATCTGTAAATTTTCAATTCAATTGTGATTTTGCAGAGTGAGTCTTTGTGTGTTCCAAAATCTAAGTTTTATGGGTCTCCACGTGAGTTCCACAGCACGGGTCCAAGTTCCAACGGATGTGGACACTCTACTCTTACTGGGTGGGTCCCACTCATATCGACGTTTTTTTGTTCCAACTTCGCATTTGCCGCATGTATCCATTCGTTCCATTGGATTGGACGTTTTCTTTTCTTTTATCTTTTTCTTTTCCCTTCACATAATAATAATAATAATATATTAATATTATTATGTAATTTCCCTAACTAATGCCCCGTCACATCAATTGACGAAAGCATCCTTAAATTTGATTGATTGATTGCATTAAGTAATCAAAGAAGAAGAAGAAAAAGCAAAACAAACAAAAAAGATGCTCTGCTGATTACAAATATTCCACTAATAATAATAATAAATCGCGAGGGAGGAGATACTTGTATGGTCATTTATATACATGGACTTAATAAGAATTCCATTCCAAAAATGCTAATCCATCATGTTTACACCATATTGAACCGAGCAGACCCAGCACCAAAGCGACTAGCACTAAGACAGCCACGCCTTCTCCCATGCCGAAGGAAGACACACTTCCGAGGTCGAGCAGACCCAGCATCAAAGCAACTAGCACCAAGGCAACCACGCCTTCTCCCATGCCGAAGGAAGACACACTTCCAAGGTGCCAGACACCTGCCGAAGCTCCCAAATGCCAAACCTAATCTCCAGGACATGTGTCGCCACCACAACGGCTTGCACAAAGTCCCACATTGGAACTTTGTGCAAAGCTCCCACTTTCACTTTCCTATAAATAGGGAACAGTACCCAGGTAAAACAGAGAGACCATTCCCCTACTTTCACTGTTACTCTGCCAGAATTACTACCTGTAACTGACTTAGGCATCGGAGAGCCTTCGGCCGGCACCACACCGGTGTCCGAAGCTTAACGGTTGCTTCTCCTCTTTTTACCTTCTGCAAGTCTTACCAATCCATTTCACCCAAGGACTTCAGCCCTCTTCCCTGCTGAAGACCTAACACCTCTAATCACTAAGTTGGACTCAAATAGTGGCCGAGCCATTTTGAGCATCAACAGTTTGGCGCCGTCTGCGGGAATTCGACACTTGAATCCCTTCTTTCTCTATCAGCCCAGCTGGCTCCTTCACCCCTCAGGCCCCGTCGCCTCTTCTTCCCCCCACATTCTGCTATGCCGACCGAGGATAGCCGCGATACCCAGCACCAGACCCCCCGCGAGGGTACTTCCCGAAGGAAATCTCCGGGAGACGCCTCTCTCCAGGCAGAACTGGAGCGCCTCCGTGATAGTATGACTAAGATGTCGGAGAAGTACGAGCATCTTCATACCCGGAATGCTGAGCTAGAGCACGACTTTCGTGTTCTAAAGCGGAACCAAGAGAGGGCTCAAGCCCAGGACGCCCAACAAAACCTGACCCAGAACGTTGGGAATCCTCAGCCGAACCAGCCAGCGCATTCCAGCCAAAGCTCCCCGGCCAACTCTAGGATCCGCAAGGGAAAAGACCACCTTCATCCGGAGCAACCCCCGTCGCGACCCCTTTGCGTTCCCCCACCAAAGGACCGGCCTCATGAGCCAGTCAGGATCTACCAAGATTGCCGGGATCGCATCTCGGACCGTCAGCCAAGGCCGATCCCTATCCCTGTCAAACTCGAGGACCCAAGGGTGGCACACCTGGGCCCATCGCCAGCCCCCGTCCGCGTACCTAACGGAGAAGGTGTCGGGGACTCGGATAGTTGGGAATTCTATAATTCAGAAGATTGGGAACATTCCCCAGCCCCTGTCTATCCCACCCCCGGGCCTTTGGCGCTCGAAACTCTTCCTCATGCCGACCCGGCTATGAGGCTTCTCTTCGAGAAGGTCCGGCGCCTGGAAAGCGAGCAACATCGCAGCAATCAACCCCTCTGGGCGAAACCACGGCCAGGGCCCTTTACCGAGCGCATCCTCCACTACCACCAGGAGAAAGATATCCAGCCACTCCGCATCGCTTTCTACACTGGCACGGAGGATCCTCTCACCCACATCCACTCCTTCCAGTCTGCCCTTGGATGCAAAGGCCTTACCGATGAAGGCATGTGCCTCCTCTTCCCTTCCACCCTCAGCGGCGCGGCCCTGAATTGGTTCTACAGGCTCCACCCCCGCACCATCAACTCTTTTGATAGTCTCAAGCAGACGTTCTTGGACCATTTCATGATCCAGACTGATCGCTTATACTCTGCCGACGATTTGTATATGCTTCGGCAGGCTGAGGACGAACCCCTTCGAGAGTATGCAGCTCGGTTCAGCCATGAATCCTCCCGCTGCCCAGACACTGACGATCGCGCTGCCTTCGGCGCTTTCAAGAGCGGCCTCCGCGAGTCCAACTTCCGCTACCTGGTTCATAGCAATAGTTGAAACACATATACCGAGCTGATGAAGCAGGCGGCGATCCACGCTAAGGCTGAATACTTCAATTCCAAGCGTGGCCCAGCCAACCTGGCGCGAAACACTTTCGCTGATCCTCCACCTGCTTCAGCACCCACCCCAGCCCCACTTCAGCATTCTACCCCTGCCCCGAATGCCCAAGACAACCAACAACATAAGCGGAAGGATAACTACCAGCATTCCTTCGGCAATAACAAGCGTGGCAGACATGGCAACCACCACCA